>NW_026725492.1:0-68443 GCF_029784015.1 Lycium ferocissimum
AATGAATTCTTACCCTTTTCTTCTTCACTGCCCACACGTTGGCTAAGGCCTTCAAGAGTGAAAACGGATGACTTATTGATTCAAACAACGCCTCCACGTTAACGAGCACCCTTGAATTAGTTGTTTTGCTAGAAGAACCAATTTTTTTGGAAGAGATTTCTTGGTCTTGATTTTGCACCTCTATGGCCGAACACTTGCTCTTCTTTTTTCTTCAAGTTTCTTGATGTTTCTCTAAGGTAATGAAGAGAAAGATGACTTAGTCATCTTTTAAATTTCCAAGTAAAATAATTCCATGTGGCTAAGGCCCACAACTAAGGTGGCCGGCCACTTTAGCCCTTAACTCCCATAATTTACAAGTTTTCTTAATTCATTTTTGGCCCCAAATATTTCCTTAATGCTTTCATGCCAACAATGTCATATACCACTTTTATTTAGAACAAAGTCATGATTAAAAATCCCGACTTCTTGTCCCGGAATAGTCTTGTATCCTAACTTGTCATATTACACTTGGATTATCCCGTTGTTAAAAATACGGGATATAACAGGTGTGTTGCGCGCCACGCTAATAAACAGGAGTCTACAGGGCATTTAGGAAAAATGACCATCTTTCTTCTTAAGAGATCGTGCGATAGAGCCGTGTTATAGGATTTTATCCTCCCTAATAGTGTGTTATGATTTCAGAAATGCCGCCCCAAAGGAAAAGCTAAAGCCGCCCGGAAGGGCAAGACTACGATAAAAAGGCGGGCAGAAAGAGAGCCGCCTATGAATGTAGATGCGGGTGAATCACATAATGAGGCTCCATCTAACTTTTCCACCCCGCCTATTACGAGAAGAACAAGAAGGGGCTTTAGCTCCGGCCTCCTATGCCTCCGATCCCTCCACCGGCTACTTCGGGTCAACAAGTGACCGAAGCTATTCATCTACGTGCGCTTAGTTGCCGCCCGTGCACGGCGGCAGAATGCGGGCCCAAGTGATCGGTCAGCTAGTACCAGAGCCCGTGATTTTATGAGTTTAAATCCTCTGGAGTTTTTCGAGTCAAAGCCGGATGAAGATCCGCAAGGCTTTGTTGATGAAATGTTGAGGACATTAAAGATTATCCATGCCTCCGAGACTGAATCTGTGGAGTTGGCATCTTATAGACTTCGAGATATGGCGGTATTGTGGTATAATAATTGGATAGTATCAAGAAAAGAGAATGCGCCTCCTCCCGTTTGGCAAGAATTCGTAGATGCTTTCATTCGCCATTATTTGCCACCCGAGGTCCGTCGAGCTAGAGCGGATATATTTTTAAATTTTAAGCAAGGAAATATGAGTGCCCGGGAGTATAGCCTTCAATTTAATTCTTTGGCTAAGTATGCTTCTACTATGGTGGCCGACATGGGAGATCGGGTGCATAGATTTGTGAGTGGCTTAGCGCCACACTTATTCAAGGACTGTTTGATGGCTTCATTGCAAGATGGGATGGATATTTCCCGTATTCAAGCCCATGCCCAGAATTTAGAAGGACAACAACATCCGCGCAGAGGGTGATCGTGATATTAATAGAGGCCAAGAAGAGCCGGATCTGTATGCGAGATTAAAGTGATTATAGAGGGGGATCAAGGCAGACACATTTTACATACTCAAGCCAGTAGGTGACTAGTGCACCTCCCCGATTTACGGGCAGGAGGTTTGATCTCTCATTCCGTTCAGGACAGGGTCAGAGTTCGAGGGCCCCAGGTTCTCAGTTTGGGGGAGACTATAGCCAGAGGAGACCTCGAAGCATCGCGATGCGATCCTCGCGGTAGATTACATTCCGGACGATTAATCGCCGTGGTTCGGATGCTTGCTATGCTGTGGCCGTGTTGGTCACATGATGAGAGATTGCCCGTCGATGAGTGATAGAGTTGGGATTCAGCCAGCGAGGAACGGCCCGCCGGTTCTTCTTCGCCGCGCTCTGGTGGCGGACTCCCGATTCCAAGAGTCGAGGTAGAGGCCGAGGGGGAGCATCTACTTCAGTTGCCACTCAGCCCCGCATATATGTTTTAGTCGGACGACAGGATCTTGAGTCCTCCCCAGATGTGGTTACAGGTACATTGTCCATATTTTCCCATGATGTGTATGCATTGATAGATCCGGGTTCTACCCTATCCTATATTACTCCATATGTTGCTAATCGTATTGAGGTGAAGCCCGAGCCAATTAAACCCTTTGAGGTATCTACTCCAGTTAGTGATCCCATGATAGCTAGACAAGTGTACAAAGATTGTGTAATTGTGATATGCGACCGCCAAACTAAAGCTGATTTAGTTGAGCTGGAAGTGTTAGATTTCGATGTGATTATGGGTATGGATTGGTTGGCCTCATCTTATGCTCATGTTGATTGCCGAATGAAAGTTCTTCGATTTCAATTCCCGGGAGAGCCCGTGCTTGAATGGAAGGGTAATACAGCATCTCTAAGAGGTAGGTTTATTTCCTACCTTAAGGCAAGAAAGATGATAGCTAAGGGCTACATTTATCACTTAGTCCGAGTACATGACACCGAAGCAAAGTCACCAACTTTCCAATCCGTTCCGGTAGTGAATGAATTTCCAGATGTATTCCCAGATGAACTTCCAGGCCTTCCTCCGGAAAGAGAAATTGATTTCGCCATTGATGTATTGCTGGACACCAAGCCTTTTTCTATTCCTCCTTACCGAATGGCTCCGGCAGAATTGAAAGAGCTAAAGACACAGTTGAGAGATTTGCTTGAGAAGGGGTTTATTAGACCTAGTTCATCACCGTGGGGAGCACCTGTCCTATTTGTAAGAAAGAAAGATGGCTCCCTACGAATGTGCATTGGTTACAGGCAGTTGAATAAGGTTACGATAAAGAACAAATACCTTCTTCCGAGAATTGATGATTTGTTTGATCAACTACAAGGTGCCAAGTGGTTCTCTAAAATAGACTTGAGGTCGGGTTATCATCAAGTGAGAGTTAGAGAAGAAGATATCCCCAAGACAGCTTTCAGAACGAGATATGGCCATTATGAATTTCGGGTGATGTCATTTGGGTTAACTAATGCTCCGACAGTGTTCATGAATCTGATGAATAATGTATTTAGGCCTCTTTTGGATTTATTCTTAATAATATTTATTGATGATATTCTGGTGTACTCTCGCACAGAATCAGAACATGCAGATCATTTACGTATTGTTCTCGGAATTCTTCGAACCCGGGAATTGTATGCAAAATTTTCAAAATGCGAGTTTTGGTTGAATTTTGTGACATTCTTGGGTCATGTTATATCAGATGATGGCATTCGAGTTGACATTCAGAAAATTGAGGCTGTGAAGACTTGGCCAAGGCCTACGACGCCTACAGAAGTCCGTAGTTTTCTGGGATTGACAGGTTATTATAGAAGGTTCGTAGAGGGCTTTTCATCTATTTCAGCCCCATTGACGAAGCTAACCCAGAAGTCAGCTAAATTTCAGTGGAGTGATGCTTGTGAACGCGACTTCCAAGAGTTGAAGTACAGTTTAACCTCAGCTCCAGTCTTGACACTTCCAGAAGGGCTAGATGGTTATGTGGTGTATTGCGATGCTTCTGGCGTTGGGTTAGGGTGTGTATTGATGCAAAAGATGGTCGAGTTATTGCTTATGCTTCGAGACAACTGCGGAAACATGAAAGGAACTATCCAACCCATGATCTTGAATTAGCTGCAGTTATTCATGCAGCAAGATGTGGAGACATTATTTGTATGGTGTGCATGTTGATATCTATACGGATCACAAGAGTCCTCAATACATCTTCAAGCAGAAGGAGTTGAATCTACGGCAGCAGCGGTGGTTAGAATTATTGAAAGATTACGATGTGAATATTTTATACCACCCCGAGAAAGCAAATGTAGTAGCTGATGCGCTTAGCCGTCGATCAATGGGTAGCCTATGTGAAGTTCCTTTGGAGAAGAAAGAATTAGTTCATGAACTCCACCAACTAGCTAATCTTGGAGTACGTTTAATTGATTCAAGTGGAGCAGGAGTTAGTGTTAATAATCCCACAGTTTCGTCCTTGAACATAGAAGTAAAAGAGCGGAAATATGAAGATCCTCGGTTGAGCCATTATAGAGACGCATCTCATGAAAAAGAAAAGTCTCCGTTTGAAATTTCTGTGGATGGAATTCTTAGATACCGAGGCAGGCTATGTGTTCTGAATGTTGCAGAATTGCGACGCCGGATTCTAGAAGAAGCTCATTATTCTCGGTATTCTATTCATCCAGGAACGACAAAGATGTATCATGATCTCAAGATGATATATTGGTGGGATGGCATGAAAAGAGACATAGCGGAATTTGTAGCCCAATGCCCAAATTGCCAGCAAGTAAAGGTCGAACATCAGAAGTCAGGAGGATTATTGCAAGAAATGGAAATTCCTACATGGAAATGGGAAGTAATCAATATGGATTTTATTATGGGATTACCCCGTTCCCGAGGCAGGTATGATTCCATATGGGTGATCGTGGACAGGCTCACGAAAGCAGCTCATTTTCTTCTAGTCAAAACCACCTACTCAGCAGGAGATTATGCACGGTTGTATATCAAGGAGATTGTGAGACTTCATGGAATTTCGATATCCATTATTACAGACAGAGGAGCACAATTTACAGCCAAGTTAAAATCTTTCCAAGAAGGTTTGGGTACTCAAGTAAACTCAAGGCACGGCATTTCATCCGCAGACTGATGGACAGGCTGAACGTATTATTCAGACCTTGGAGGATATGCTACGAGCATGTATATTAGACTTCGGTGGTAGTTGGGATGACCACTTACCCCTAATTGAGTTTGAATATAATAATAGCTACCATTCTAGCATTCAAATGGCTCCATACGAAGCTTTATATGGAAGGAAGTGTAGGTCTCCAATTGGATGGTTTGAAATCGGAGAAATACAACTAATAGGCCCTGAGTTGATTCAGCAAGCAGTGGAAAAAGTCAAGGTGATCCGAGATCGATTGTTGACAGCTCAAAGTCGCCAAAAATCTTATGCGGACAACCGCCGGCGAGACTTAGAATTTCAAGTCGATGATTGGGTATTTTTGAAGGTGTCACCAATGAAAGGGGTGATGAGATTTGGTAAGAACGGAAAGCTAAGTCCTCGATACATTGGACCCTATAAGGCTATCCGCAAGGTGGGTCAAGTAGCCTATGAAGTAGACTTGCCTTCAGAACTTGAATTAGTCCATCCAGTTTTCCATGTCTCAATGCTCCGCAAGTGTGTTGGAGATCCTACGAGGATTCTTCCTGTAGATGATGTCCAAGTGATAGAGAAGTTAGTTTATGAAGAAGTGCCTATTGCCATATTAGACAGGCAAGTACGAAGACTTCGAAACAAGGAAGTAGCCTCAGTCAAAGTATTATGACGAAATGAAAACCGAGAAGAGATGACTTGGGAGGCGGAAGAGAAGATGAAGTCCACATATCCGCACTTATTTCAGTCCCCAGAAGCAATTCATGATCAGACATTGAGATTATGAGGTATGTATGTTTCCTTTTTATGGGTATGGGTCGTGTGTGGCCAATTTATATTGCTATTGTGTTATGGCCCTGTGAGGCAATGTTATTATGGGTTGTTGTGACGGGATGGTAGTGCCATATTACAGGGGAGACTCTGGCGAAATTTTTATAGAATCCCCGATGACTTAACATTCGAGGATGAATGTTCCAAAAGGGGAGAAGAATGTTACACCTTGGAAATTCGCCGTTAGTGTACAAAGGAATAGGCCTACGAAGGGCATGACGTATACGGTGTTTGATAAGTAAGAAATAGCATTTGATGACCCTAAACGAGGTTTCAAAGGCATTTAAGATAAGGAAAGAAAGTTGTTAAGGAAAGCAAGTCATATGTTGTGTGTCGGATAAGAATTTCGAGTATCGAGTTAATGACGTTCTAATGATGCTTTGGAGAAGAGTTATGAAGTCCCTTAGATTGGTATTGAGGTGTTAAACAAGTGTTAAGAAGGTTCCATAAGGATCGGAGATCAAACGAGTCGACGAGAACAAGTCTCGGATGATAGGTATTATACGCCGACATACTCGGTCGTATAAAATACCCGGACCGTATGTCCAGCCGTAGGTTCAGCCCAGAATGGCACACTTCACTGGACCAAACATACGGTCCAGACATACGGTCAGTGAAAAATATACGGACCGTATGTTGGTCCGTATGTTCTGGTCGGGACAGATTTTGAATTAATATAAGGGACCTCTCTCTCATTTCAATTCATTTCATTTTTCATCTCCACAAGTCAAGAACCTTCTAGAATATTCTCTACACTTCATCCACAAGAATCCAAAGGAAATTGATGATCAACTTCATCAAACCAACAAGAATCAAGAGTTAGAAACACACTAAAGTCATCTAAGCCAATAAATCTCAAGAGAAATGAACTAGGGTTTTGGTGCAAGAAGAGTATTTCCACTCAAGGCTTATTTTACCATTATCTAAGGTAAGTTTCATGATCTTTTCATGTCGTTTGAAGTATTGAAAAGTTGAAACACTTGGATTCTAGAAGAATATAGAAAATGGGTCATAAATATGGGTATAGTGCCATTGTTGAGTAGTAGTTTGGATTGAATTGTGGATATTGATATGTTGTGATTGTAATTAGGTTATGAATGACATTTAGAACATGGAATAAGTATTGTATGTGAAAGAACGCGATAGTGAACTATGGTCATGATTATGGAGGAATTGGAGTGAAATTGTGAAATGTGGCTAATGTAAATGAACGATGATTGTTGCCTATGATATTGTGATTGTTGCCATGAATGATTGGGAGTTGATATGTGACATGAAGAAAGCCATATAAAAAAAGGAAGTGCAGCCCAATTTTCCCTAGCTTTAGTAAGCACGTCCTTGTGATTGTGTAGCTAATGTCGGTACAAATTCTCTTGAAGGTAGAACGTGTGCATTAAAGGAGAACGAGCAAGCGATAAAATAGTTAAACGACAAAGGTATGTGAGGCTAGTCCTTTCTTTCTAAGGCATGCATCTTATGGTATAAATTTCCTTCTTTTTCATGAATTTCCTATCTTCAAGAAAACTAAGGGTCCTTGTTTATGAATAGCCATATGAGATAAGGGACACACTATGAGTCCGATAATGATGATGATAAGCTTAAGTCTAAAAATCCTAGAGTCCATGATATGATGTCCTATGAAGCTGATGAAGCTAACTATAATCTATTGATGTTGATTATTATGTACACTCACCTTATATGCTAATTCTTTCAAGGTGAGGCAGAATGCTTATGAATGCTCAATAATGTAATCGGGGGTTCACGACCTTATGTCACCCCGATAAAGTATAGTTACCTTTGAGTTTCCATGCATGCATTATGATGAGTTATGATGAGCATATGATGATGATATTACACCGAGCCTATATGGCCGGGCAGTCACCGCTAAGGCGGCGTCGTATACACCATGGTCGATGGCATGAGCAGACACCACTAGTGGGCGACATGAGATGGTACCCCGGACGCAGGAGGCCTAGACACAGGCTAATGCTAATGATCATCACACCGTACCTATATGGTCGGGCAGCTTATAAATTTATGCATACATGATATGATGATGATTATGAAGTACGCCAAAGATGCATTATTTCTTTTATGATTCACAGTCAGTTATATATTGCTCCTCATTTGATGCCTCCTCATTTCATTGATATATTATTATTGTTGATGCCCTTACATACTCAGTACAATGTTCGTACTGACGTCCGTTTTCTTTGGACGCTGTGTTCATGCCCACAGGTAGACAGGGAGGTGATCCAGATTCGTAGGAGCTATTAGCTGATTGAGAGCACTCCATTGCTTCGGAGGTGCCATTGATTTATTCTTTTGGTATTTATATGTTTTTGGGCATGACGGGGTCCTGTCCCTTCTATATGTCTAGTACTCTAGTAGAGGCTCGTAGCTGCGCAGTTGTGGGTAGTATGGTCTCACAAGTTCTCATTGTATATATATATATATATGTATAGTATTTTGGTAGCCGAAGGGCTCATGTATATAAAGTGAATATGTTTCAAATGAAAGTCGTTTTCTATGATTATGGGCATAAGGAGTATGAATGAAAGCATATGAGTAATAAAATGGGTGGTGCTCGGCGGTTAGCCCCGGGTACCCATCATGGCCCTAATCGGGTCGTGACAGTAAGGCGAAAAATACGGGGCATAAGTCTCATGGATCTACACATAAGTCTCATATGTCTTCAATTTTATAATTTTATTTCTTTGAAATTATGCAAAAGTAGAATTTCACTAAGATTCTGCAAATCAATAAAATAAATCACCAGTTATATAGAAAAAAATTATTATACTCCCTTTGTCCCAATTTAAGTGATGTAGTTTGACTAGGCACAGAGTTTAAGAAACAAAGGTAGACTGTTGAAACTTGTGCTCTAAAACAAGCCATAGATATTTGTGTGGTTATAAATCATTTCATTAAGGGTCAAAGGGGAAGTTTTATGTTAAGTTATTTCTAAATATATAATGGATCATTATTTTTGGGACATACTAAAAGGAAAGTGTATCACATAAACTAGGACAAATGGAGTAATTATTATTTGAGAAAGGTACTACACAAAAAATTATAATAGCCGAGATAATCATTAAAATGAAATAATCATCCACTACATCATCGATCTCCACATCTACTAGTTCTTCCCACCGTCAACTAATATTTACATTGATATTTATTGATATATTTCGAAGAAGGAGAAAGTTAAAAATTGTAAGAGTAATGAAAAAAAGTTTCCTCAGGAACATAGTGCTATGAAATCTTTGTCCTATTAATTTCAAGCATAATCATCACAAAAAACTAGTTATCAGTGTTATTTTCTATGAGAGATTCTTTGTTCACAAAAAACTAGTTATCAGTGTTATTTTCTATGAGAGATTCTTTGTTTATATATATATATATATATATATATATATATATATATATATATATATATATATATATATATATATATATGTATGTATGTATTTTAGGAAAATTCACTATAACCTGGAAACATATAGCATAAAGTATATATATCATTAAACAAATAATAAAAATATGGTCTATAACAAAAATACTTTTAAATCAACAAAATAAAATTTAACTCTCGGAGCATACGCTTTTATGCTCGGGCTTATGCTTTTGCGGCTGGGACTTACACCTCATATTCTAGGGTGTACGTACTATGGATCAACGCCTTGAATTTGCACCCCGGAACGTTTTTTACACGCGCAGCCCCGACACTCGCTCTGAAAATGCTTTTGAAAACACTCGCAGCACTGTTGATTCCTTATCTTTTTACTACTCTTCTTGTGTCCTGAAAATAGATTTTGATAATACATTTATTTTAAGTTATTCATAGAAGCACATGACTTGTAACACCAGACCCTGGTGCATTTTAGCTTTTCCACAATAATTACGACTTTAAACTTTATCTTTCATTTATTACTCGCTAGGGGTGTACAAAGTAAATCGACAAACCGCATCAAACCGATAAACCGAGTCAAACCGAGAAAAAAACCCGACTAGTGGTTTGGTTTGACTTGGTTTGGTGTTGAAAAAAAAAACCCGATCATAATTGGTTTGGTTTGGTTTAACTAAAAAAGTCAAACCGAACCAAAACCAACCCGACATTACATGTATTCAATTTTTAAAATATTATATACATAAAAATATTTATTTGTAATGTAATTTATAAATATTTCTTAAACTTTTTCGTAGTTTTTTTATCTATTATCATATTATTCAAGCTTGAACTTAGAATTTTCAACGTCAATAAGTTTTATATCCTATGGATGTTAGTAACTCAAGTAAAGTTCAAACCAAAACCAACTCAACACTAATGCTAACAAAAAAAATTCAATTTACCATTAGGAATGATAATAATGTTGGATATCTATTCTTTAGTTTTGCATACTTGATTTAAAGAGTGAAAATACATAACTTAAGTTTTTTTTTTCTCTGTCATGTAATTAATACTTATTTGTCGTACTTATTTTAGCATGAATTAATATTTTTAGATTATGATCATTTTCTTTATGGCTTATTAATTAGCAATATTTATTTTAACCGATTTTATTAGCTTTTGTTAAATATTTTAATACAATGTCATCACTCTTCTCACATTTTGTGTTATTTTCTTAAGAAACACCTTAATTATATAGTTGTACCTTACTGAGACTAAAGAAATATTTGAAGTAAAAGTTATATGTTTTGTATCAAGACTATTCCGAAAAAAAACCCGAAAAACCCGAATAACCCGAGAAAACCCGAGGTTGAAAAACACGAATTTTATTGGTTTGGTTTGGTGTATAAATTTAAAAACCCGACGCAATTGGTTTGATTTGGTGTTTAAAAAATCCGAACCAACCCGGTCCATGTACACCCCTGTTACTCGCTATTAAACATCCATTTGTCTTTCATAACTAAAATAATAATTGTATACTTTTTAGGTTCACCTAACATGCCCGAGTTTGGTGGCAGTCGCGATTTAAATAACTTAGATCGTGAAACAAAGTAATTGTAGTTTTCAGGTGGCATTTGTAGAGTCGAGAGAATTAATTATATGGTTGTGATCGATTTAGAGAGGTGAGAGGTGGTGATTGAAAAAAATTATAGTCAAATATGAGTTATTTCACAAAGTTCAAGAAAAAATCTAGACCATTTTGCATAATTCGAGGGAAAATTTGACCCTTTTTCTTTTGTAAAACAATCTTACATGTTGAAAAGTTTCTATTGTTAGTCAATGAAGGCGAATTTATTCCAAACTATAACAAATGAATTTTTTCACAATCTAGGGGTAAATTTGAAAAGTCTTTTTCAAAAAATTTAGCAGTTAAAATTTAATGTAAAATTGTATACTCCCTACATCCCAATTTATTTGACACTCTTTAAATTTTATTCAGTGCTAAAAACTGACATCTTTTCATATTTAGTAACAATTATATTTAAACTTCTCATTTTACTTTAATGAAATAATTTATAGCCATTAAAAGTTCAGTAGCTTGTCTAGACCGTAAGCTTTAAAAATCTTTATTTTTCTCTTAAACTTTATGCACAATCAAACATCTGCACATAAATTAAGTTGGAGGGAGAATCATTTAATGATGATTTGTTATAAATAAAGATACTTATATATCAATAATAAACATTTTGTATTAAACAATTTAATTTAACTATTTCGGTTGAGTAAAATATATTTCCAACTCAAAATAGGGATAAAAAGATACAAACCATAACTTCGTCTGACTGGAAACTGTATGGAAATGATAAAAACAAGAAAATGGAGGAAAATAACCACTAACCACCGACAATGAGATTATCCAAAAATCTTCACAATAACTTGTAGAAGATCTTGCAAATCCTTTGAAAAACTAATTTTATTAAAAAAATATGTAGTGGTTGGTTGAAAAATGGAGGAAAAGTACCTGCCGGCAGTGATAGAGAGGGATAAGTCTCAATGATCTTTGCTAATCATAAATTCATTCATACATTAATGGAAATTTCGCATCGAGTAAAAACATGGAAAAAAAAGGCATAAAATATTTATAGGTCACAATTTTCGCAACGAATAGCTCATTGCTATATTTTTGGGTTACAATTATGTATTCAATAACTGTTTACCCAGAATTTAAGTAACAATTAAATTTATAAGTAAGGTATAGGATAAGTGGATAAACTTTAATCTATTTTGAGTTAATAGGGAATACGTATGGGTTCGTATGCTATACTGTGGATATGTGAGTATATCTGTTAATGCCTTTAAATAATATGTTGATATTGGAGATTAAGTTAATTGTATCGAATGGATAAACAAAGCCAAAAACGCCACTGATTCGGGCTAAAACGAGAGAGAGAGAGAGAGAGAGAGAGAGAGAGAGAGAGAGAGAGAGAGAGAGAGAGCTTCAATGTATATTTTCTATTACAATGTTCTAGATCTCAAAAAACCAACCCCTAAAAGTAGGGAAATGTCCTCTATTTATAGTTTTGCCTCATGGGCCTTACATACAATACAAAGCCTTTTAGAATAAAGAAACCCTAAAAAGATAAGGTAAGACCGTACGGTCTGACACCCGTACGGTTGTTAGTACAAAATGACAGAACGGTCTCGACGCGTGGCAGTTCCATAATTGGTTAACCGGACCAACGGCCACGTTCGGTTCGGACATGAAGAAACCAAACTAACGGCCACGAGAACTTGACTTGGAGAAACCGGACTAACGGCAACACTGGTCTCCGGACCAACAGATTTACTCCTCTTTTCTCGGATCAGCCACATCTGGTGCAATCCCTCCGGTCTGAAGAAAAGACTGATCATACTCGTGCTCATTTGGTCCTACCCTCGGCCCCCGGTCTCACCGGTCTTATATATATCCGATTTTTACCGTATACAGATAGTCCCCCCACTTTCTGGACCGTAGTTTTACCGGATTAACGGGAAGTGGATAAGTCACAAAACCGGTGGTTTCATCAGTTCGTTCTTATCTTTTAATTTTGGCGGAAACAGTTATGTCACGTCCCTCTGACATCGGTCACGTTTCTCGTCCCGAATGGCCGACCTCGGGAACCGCCTAACGCACGTCGCCTCATATCACGTCTCATTAATTGTGGGACACGTGAAGCCCCCCGATTGGCTGCCCTCTGTAACCGCTACAGTTCCCACACCTATATAAGGCCCTTAGCCCTTTCACTTTTCTACTTTCACTTCTTCACTTCTTCATTTACTCACTTCTTGCTCCTGATCGTTTTTATCTCCTAATTTTTTGCTTGTTTTGATCGTAAGAAAGCCAACTTTGCCAACTTCTCCATTTGCTATTCTTTGATCGAAAGTGCTCCTTTGTTACCTCTTTCACTCGTCATTTTGAATTCTTCAACTGCCTTTTCAATCTTTCTTATATTTCCTTCAACTGTTTCCTTTCCTACTTCAAATTCACAAATCTTATTTTTCACATCTTCCAAATGTCTGCCAACACCGAAACTACCTCCCAGGACATTCCCTCGGTTTCTTCACAGGGAGCCGAGCCAACCTTACAACCTAAGGGAAAAGCCTTCGTCGAACCGATTGCCTTGGACATAGTGCCATCCAAACCCAACTATAACAAAGAATTTGATGTCAAGAAGCCATCCCCGATCGCGGATAGGGGTTTTGACGTAAGGCGATATCCTTGTCTGTTACGGAGGATAAACTTGACCAGGTCCGGGCCGACTGCGGATGGGATAACCGTCCGGTGCAAGTGTTCGGCCTTGGGCCCGACGAGTCCATTACCGATCATAGAGAAGGTTTTCTATATGTTTAAACCTATCCATTTACGCTCAAACTCAACCCTCTAATTGACCCAGTTATTTTGGAGATATGCCGGACATACAATATGACTTTGGCCCAAATTAGTCAGATTATCTGGAGGACCGTGTCCTGCCTCCGGTTATTGGCCAATAACGTCAACAAGGAATTCACGATGGCGCATTTCATCTGGTGATATTCCCTGAGGCTCTTCCGAGGGGGCATGATAAAGCTCACCAAACTAGGCCGGAACCCGATCTTTTCCAAAATGAACGAAGACAGAGACCGAGGGTGGTTAGAACGCTATGTCCGGGTAAGGACCGCGGACGTTATTCCGACTGAGTACATGCCTTTTCCGGAGAGGTGGAACGATAGGCGTAAGTTTCTCAGTTCTCCATTTAGTAATTATCCTTCCTCCATGCTTTGTCAACACTTACTCCCTTGCATTCACGTGATTTCTCCCCTTTTCCCTTTTTTATTTGTTGTGCCATGGATACCTCCAACCGTCCGGAACATGACCGAATGAGTTGGAGCAATCGTCGGCCAACACACTTACAAAAAACGGACATGGGGGGACCTGTCGCGTGGCCGATGGGTTGCCCAAAATCACGGTAATCTTCTCCTTGATTTGGTATATATTGCATCCTCTCCTTTTTCCTTTTCTTTTTATAACCCTTACGGTATTCAGGTTTACCCAGAGGCTCGGTGGAGCCAAGACCGGAACCAACAACGGAGCCTTCTGCACCGGTTCCTGAATTCGATTCAGCAGGGGCATCTCGGCTCATAGCTGCTGCCGGTAAGAGGCGGAGAAAGCCCTCGGACAAAGGGCAGAAACCAAAGAAAAGGGCAAGGAGCGTTGTTCGGACTCTGAGGGATGAATCAGAGCCCGACTTTCTTATTCGAAGGGTCAGTGGGGGCTTGTCACGACCCAACTGGAGGGCCACGACGGGTACCCGGTGCTAACCCACCCGGGCACCTCTTATAGTACATTCACATTTTACATCTAGGTGGGCCACATAGCTTAATCATAATTTCTATCCATCGTTCATGCTAATCTCATTGGGCAACAATACATTCATATCACCATGCCCATATCAATGTACATAAGCCGACGAGGCCATCAAAATGATATACAAAATATAAGCCGAAAGGGCTAATTACATCTAACCATATACACATGTCTACGAGCCTCTAAGAAGAGCATGTCACTTCATATAGGCGGGACAGGACCCCGCCATGCCCATAAGTATGTACACAAAAGAATAGATACCAAAAGCTGTAGATCCGAATGAAATGGAGTCCCGCTACGTAGTCCCTGGGTAATAAAGCTATAGATCAAGCCTGCCTCCCTGGCCACCTGCGGGCATGACGCAGCATCCACAAACAAAAGGACGTCAGTACGAAGAACGTACTGAGTATGTAAAGCATAATATCATTATGGAAGAATAAGAGACAACATAAGAAATAGCATAAGATGGGAGGTAGTAGAAACATCGTCATAAACACTTACTTGTCTTCCATAGGGACCTTTCATTTCTAATGCGTGTTTGTGCACATACACACGTACATATCCATATCAGTATCCATATTCGTATTCGTATTTATTTGCATTTTCATATCCATATTCACATTCATAATCATATTCATATTCATATACATATTCATATTCATAGCATACCCGACCATGAAGGATCGGTGTTTCACATACCTGGCCATGGCAAGCCTCGGTGATTATACATACCTGGCCCTACCTAAGCTCAGGGTTATCCGTACCCAACTGCAGTGGTACGCGCGCAATACATATCATACCCGGCCATATAAGCTCGGTGTTACATAATAGTCAGACATAGACACATATAGATAACAGCTCATAAGCATCTTTGACATCATTATTATAATCGTTTTATTACATCTATCCTTAGAGGATCACTCATCGTATAAGGAATTTAGTAGAATCATAAACATAACGAGAACCATGAGCTTTAGTAGTTCTTATAGATAGAATCATTTGGAGGACATCATAGGCTCATGAAAGAATAGATATATGGCCAAGGAACCATGCCTTATTAAAAGAAGGGTTAGCCTTACATACCTTTTCGTTTAGCTATTCTATCGCTTGAACGTTCTCCTTCAATGCTCACGTTTCTACCTTCATTAGAGTTATACTAACATTAGAAAATTGATAGCTTAGCATACTGGACTAAAGCTAGAGAAAATTGGGCAAAGATCTCCTTTATTTATACAACTTCCTCTATATCATATATCAACTCCCAAACATCTATAATAACATTCACAACATCATAAGCAATAGTGTTTATTCACCTACATTATCCATATTTCCCAATTACTTCGAATCATCCATATCCATGGTTATAGCACACTATTACATTCACTCATATGCAATGTTTATCCCATGTTATTAATGTCAATTATAGCATAATTACCATTACAACATATCAAGAATCATGACTCAATCCAAGCTACTACTAAAAAATGATACTATTCTTACACTCATGACCCATTTTCTATCTCCTCCTACAATCCAAGTCTTTCAAACTCTCAATACATTAAACAACATGGAATGACCATAAAACTTACCTTAGATGGTGTAGGAATGGATTTTGGGTGGAAACACCTCACTTGAGGAAAACCCTAGTTCCACTTCCACTTGGATTTCTTGTCTTGAATGAACCTTAACGAGTTTGTCACACTTGATTCTCTTGGTTTGATGAAGTTGATCATTAATTTCGCTTGAATTCTTGTGGGAGAGGTGTGGAGAAATATTCTTGAGAGTTCTTGAGAGAAGGGGAGTGAAGATGAAATGAAATGAACTTGGTCCCCTTTTTAATTATACACAATCTGCCCCGCTTTGATTTCACGGACCAACATACGGTCCGTATAATTTATATGGACCGTATGTTTGCGCGTACTTTTGGTCCAGTGAAGGCTGTCAATCTGGGCAGAATATACGGCCTAACATACGGCCAGTATGTTGGGCCGTATAATGCCCAGCTCTTTCCGAACTCTTTCTCGTTGACTCATTTGATCTCCAATCCTTATGGAACCTTCTTAACACTTGTTTAGCACCTCATTAGCAATCTAAGGGACGTTATAACTCTTCTCCAAAGCATCATTAAGTCATCATTAATTCGGTACTCGTAAATCTCTTCCGATACATAACATATACCTTGCCTTCCTTGGCAACTTTCTTCTCTTACTTCGAATATCTTTGAAATCTCAATTAGGGCATCAAATGCTATTTATTACCTATCGAAACACCACATACTTTGTGCCCTTCATTAGTCTATTCACTGTGAATCAACGAAAAAATTTCTGAGGTGTAACATTCTCCCCCCTTAAGAACATTCGTCCTCGAATGTTAAGTGTTCGGGAATTCTATAAAAATTTCGCCAGAGTTTCCCCTGTAATAGGGCACTACCATCCTGTCACAACAACCCATAATAACAATGCCTCACAGGGCCACAACATAATAGCAATAGAGTTTGGCCGCACACGACCCAAATGCATAAAAAGGAAAACATACATACCTCATGATCTTGATGTCTCATCTTGGACCTCTTCCGGGGGTTGGAATAAGTGTGGGTACTTGAACTTCATGTTTTCTTCCGCTTCCCATGTCATTTCTTCTCGGTTATTGTTTCTCCACAAAACCTTAACTGAGACCACTTCTTTGTTTCTAAGCCTCCGTACTTGCCTATCTAATATGGCAATAGGTACCTCTTTATAAGTCAACTTTTTTGTTACTTGAACATCATATACTGGCACGATCCTAGTAGGATCTCCAACACATTTACGAAGCATCGAGACATAGAAAACTGGGTGAACTGACTCCAAATCAGGAGGTAGATCTAATTTGCAAGCCGCTTCGCCTACTTTGCGCACAATCTTATAAGGCCCAATGTACTAGGGGCTAAGCTTCCCCTTCTTGAGAAATCTCATAACGCCCTTCATTGGCGACACCTTTAAGAATACCCAATCCTGCACTTGGAAGTCTAAGTCCCTTCGACGATTATCCGCATAGGACTTTTGATGACTTTGGGCTGCTAGTAGCCGATCCTGTATGAGCTTAACTTTCTCTATGGATTGCTGGACCAAGTCTGGCCCTATCAATTTAATCTGTCCTAGCTCAAACCACCCAATTGGGGATCTACACTTTCGCCCATATAATGCCTCATACGGTGCCATTTGGATGCTAGAATGATAACTATTGTTATATGCAAATTCAATAAGTGGTAAGTGATCATCCCAATTACCTCTAAAATCCAAAGATACATGCCCGTAGCATATCCTTGAGAGTCTGAGTGGTACATTCAGCTTGTACATCAGGAACGCATAATCTACCTCGGCATCGGAAAACTTCATCTCCTGCAATCTCAAATAATGACTTCTCCTTCTTAGGGAGTGTATCTCTGTAATGAATCAGCATGGGATCTTCATATTGTCACTCCTTCACTTCCACTACTAGCGACGAGGCTGCTGAATTCTGAATGATAGCTCCTATGCTACCTGAGTCCACTACTCGAACTCCTAGGCTAGCTAACTGCTGGAGCTCACAAGCCATTTCTCTTTTCTCAGGCCGCACATCACACAAATTTCCCATAGACCTACGGCTAAGAGCATCAGCCACAACATTTGCCTTTTCGAGGTGATACAGGATATCAACATCATAGTCTTTTAGCAATTCCAACCACCGTCGTTGCCGTAAATTCAACTCTTTCTGCTTGAAGATATACTGAAGGCTCTTATGATCGGTATAAATATCCACATGGACACCATACAAATAATGTCTCCACATCTTTAATGCATGAATCACTGCATCCAATTCAAGGTCATGGGTTGGATAATTTTTCTCATGTTTCCGTAATTGCCTTGAAGCATATGCAATCACCTTACCATGTTGCATCAACACACAGCCTAGCCAACGCCCGAAGCATCGCAATAAACAACAACCTTCCAATCCCCCTGGAAGTGTCAGGACTGGGCTAGAAGTTAATCTATCCTTTAGCTCTTGAAAACTACGTTCACAAGCATCTGTCTATTGAAACTTTGCTGATTTCTGGGTCAGCTTTGTGAGTGGTGCAGAAATAGAAGAAAAGCCTTCTACAAATCTCCTGTAATAACCTGCTAAGCCCAGAAAATTACGAACCTCCGTAGGAGTCGTGGGCCTTAGCCAAGTCTTCACGGCCTTAATCTTTTGGCTATCTACCCGAATACCATCGGCTGAAATGATGTGCCCCAAAAATGTCACTTAGTTCAACTAAAACTCACACTTAGAAAATTTGGCAAATAACTCTCGAGTTTGAAGAACTCTAAGAATAGTACGCAAGTGATCCGCATGTTCTGCCTCAGACCTAGAATACACCAAGATATCGTCGATGAATACAATCACAAATAAATCTAAAAAGGGCCTGAACACATTGTTCATTAAATCCATAAAGACTGCCGGTGCATTAGTTAGCCCGAATGACATCACCCGGAACTCAAAATGGCCATATCTTGTTCTGAAGGCTGTCTTAGGGATATCTTTCTCCCTAACTCTCACTTGATGATACCCGAATCTCAAATATATCTTTGAAAACCATTTGGCGCCTTGTAATTGGTCAAATAAGTCATCAATCCTCAGAAGAGGATATTTATTCTTAATCGTCACCTTATTCAGTTGCCGATAGTCAATGCACATTCGCAAGGAGCCATCTTTCTTTCGTACAAACAACACGGGTGCTCCCCACGGGGAAGAACTAGTCCTAATAAAGCTTTCTCAAGCAAGTCCTTCAATTGCTCCTTCAACTCTTTCAACTCTGCGGGAGCCATTCTATAAGGTGGAATAGATATAGGCTTGGTGTCTGGCAACACATCAATAGCAAAATCAATCTCTCTTTCCGGAGGAAGGCCTGGAAGCTCTTCCGGGAATACATCCGAAAACTCATTCACCACGGGAACTGACTGAAGATTTGGCGGTTCAGCTTCCACATCTTGAACCCGAACTAGATGATAAATGCAACCTTTTGTGATCATTTTCCTTGACTTTAGATAGGAAATAAACCTACCTTATGGTGACGCAAAGATTCCTTTCCATTCTAAACCGGTTCTCCCGAAAACTGGAAACGAATCATTTTCATTCTACAATCAACATTGGCATAGCAAGAAGCCAACCAATCCATACCCATGATAACATCAAAGTCCTCCATTTTTAACTCATGTAAGTCAACCATATTACGATGGTCACAAATCACAACTATGCAATTTCTATATACTCGGCTAGCTATTACCGATTCACCAACAGGTGTAGACACCTCAAAAGGTTTGATCGACTCCGGTTTGACTCTAAACCGACCCGCAATATATGGAGTAACATATGACAATGTGGAGCCCGGGTCTATCAAAGCATATACATCATGAGAAAATACCGATAATATACCTGTGACAACATCAGGAGAAGACTCAAGATCTTGGCGTCCAGCCAAAGCATAAATACAGTGCTGAGGACCGCTAGAACTGGGGACTCTCCCTCTGCCTTTACCATGGTCGACTAGTGCATATGAACTTAGCCCCATAGAGTGTATAGATGATAAAGATCCGGCTACCGACCCCGAAGGCTGGGTCCTACCTCTACCACCAACCGAGGGGCAATCACGCATAATATGGCCTGGCCGACCACATGCATAGCAAACCTCTGAGCCTAATCGGCACTGGCCCCAATGTAACTTCCCACACTGGGAACATCGTGGCACGGGTGGCCTCGCCTGACCCAAATCACCTCTGAACTGTGAACCTGAAAAACTCTGACTCGGCCCGGAATGAGTAGACCTATCAAATCGCTGGCCTGAATGCCTAGAAAATTACTGTCTATGCCCGCCTCTAAACTCACTCATCGGACCCGAAGATCTAGCCTTCTTGTTATACCCTCTATCATGCTCACGCTCACTTCTTTGTTGTTGTTGGCTTTCCTCTAAATTTTGGGCATGGGCTTGAATGCGTGAAATATCCATGTTGTCCTGAAGGGACGCAGTCAAGCACCTATCCATCAAATGTGGCCCTAGGCCTTTCACAAATCGGTGCACTCGATCACCCATATCCGCTACCATGGCCGAAGCATACCTAGGACTATACTCTAGAGCACTCATACTTTCTTGCCTCAAATTCAAGAACTTATCGGCTCTAGCTCGCCGAACCTCTAGAGGCAGGTAATGTCGGAGGAAGGCATCTACAAATTCTTGCCATACCGGGGGAGGCGCATTGGCTCCCCGTGAAGCCATCCAAACCGTATACCAATGAACCGCAACATCCCTCAATCTATAGGATGCTAACTCCACCGATTCGATGTCAAGCATGTATCAACCGAAGCGTCCTCAACATTCCATCAATAAAATTCGGAGGGTCCTCATCCAGCTTTGATCCGAAAAATTTCAGAGGGTTCAAGCTAATAAAATCACGGGCCCTTGCACTAACAACCCTATCACCTTGCCCTGTACCTTGCCGCTGAGTCTGGGCGGCAACCAATTGAGTAAGTAAATGAATGGCCTCTTTTACATCTTAGCCTGAAGCATCCGGTGGAGGAGCTGGAGGTGCTGGAGCTGGGGCTGAGGCTCCCTCATGCTCCTCAGAAACAGGCACTGAACGAGAGGACTGAGATTGAGCAGCATTTTGGGACTCACTTTCCTCTACAACCGTTGGCGGTCCTCTTTCGACCCCGCTTTCCCCGCCACCGTGTCTTGCCCTTGTGGCCGCTCGTAGCCTTTTTCTTCACAGCATCTCGAAATACACACACACAGTTAAGGAAAAGAGAAATCCTTATATTATGGCTCTATCGCATGATCTTATGAAGAAAGAAGGTCATTCATTCCTAAAATGCCCGCAGCCTCTTGTTTATAAGTGTGGCGCGCAACACACCTATAATCAAGACTCTACTGGACACGGCTCGTAGACACACCCTAGGACAGAACTACTCTGATACCACTTTTATCACGACCCAACCGAAGGGCCACGATGGGTACCCGGTGCTAACCCACCAGGGCACCTCTTATCGTACATTCATATTTTACATCTAGGTGGGCCACATAGCTTAATCATAATTTCTATCCATCATTCAAGCTAATCTCATTGGGCAACAATACATTCATATCACCATGCCCATATCAATGTACATAAGTCGACAAGGCCATCAAAATGATATACAAAATATAAGCCGACAAGGCTAAATACATCTAACCATATACATACGTCTACGAGCCTCTAAGAAGAGTATGTCATATCATATAGGCGGGACAGGACCCCGCCATGCCCATAAGTATGTACATAAAAGAATAGAAACCAAAAGCTGTAGCTCCGAATAAAATGGAGCCCCGCTACGTAGTCCTTGAGTAATAAAGCTATGGATCAAGCCTGCCTCCCTGGTCACCTGCGGGCATGACGCAGCGTCCACAAATAAAAGGACGTCAGTACGAAGAATGTACTGAGTATGTAAAGCATAATCAATATCATTATGGAAGTATAAGAGACAACATAAGAAATAGCATAAGATGGGAGGTAGTAGAACCATCTTCATAAACACTTACTTGTCTTCCATAGGGACCTTCCATTTCTAATGCGTGTTTGTGTACATACACACGTACATATCCATATCCGTATCTATATTCGGATTCGTATTTATTTGCATTTTCATAACCATATTCACATTCATAATCATATTCATATTCATATACGTATTCATATTCATAGCATACACGACCATGAAGGATCGGTGTTTCACTTACCCGGCCATGGCAAGGCTCGGTGATTATACATACCTGGCCCTACCAAGGCTCAGGGTTATCCGTACCCAACTGCAGTGGTGCGCGCGCAATACATATCATACCCGGCCATATAAGCTCGGTGTTACATAATAGTCATACATAGACATATATACATAAGAGCTCTTTAGCATCTTTGACATCATTGCTATCATCGTTTTATTACATCTATCCTTAGAGGATCACTCATCATATAAGTAATTTAGTAGAATGATAAACATAACGAGAACCATGAGCTTTAGTAGTTTCTAAAGATAGAATCATTTGGAGGACGTTATAGGCTCATGAACGAATAGATATATGGCCAGGGAACCATGCCTTATTAAAAGAAGGGTTAGCCTTACATACCTTTTCATTTAGCTGTTCTATCGCTTGAACGTTCTCCTTCAATGCCCACGTTTCTACCTTCATTAGAGTTATACTAACATTAGAAAATCGATAGCTTAGCATACTCGACGAAAGCTAGAGAAAATTGGGCAGCATCTCCTTTGTTTATACAACTTCCTCTATATCATACATCAACTCCCAAACATCTATAATAACATTCACAACATCATAAGCAATAGTCTTTATTCACCTACATTATCCATACTTCCCAATTACTTCAAATCATCCATATCCATGGTCATAGCACACTATTACATTCACTCATATACAATGTTTATCCTATGTTCTTAATGTCAATTATAGCATAATTACCATCACAACATATCAAGAATCATGACTCAATCCAAGCTACTACTAAAAAATGATACTATTCTTACACTCATGACCCATTTTCTATTTCCTCTTACAATCCAAGTCTTTCAACCTCTCAATACTTTAAACAGCATGGAATGATCGTAAAACTTACCTTAGATGGTGTAGGAATGGACATTGGGTGGAAACACCTCACTTGAGCAAAACCCTAGTTCCACTTCTACTTAGATTTCTTGTCTTGGATGAACCTTAATGAGTTTGTCACACTTGATTCTCTTGGTTTGATGAAGTTGATCATTAATTTCTCTTGAATTCTTATAGGAGTGGTGTGGAGAAATATTCTAGAGAGTTCTTGAGAGAAGGGGAGTGAAGATGAAATGAAATGAAATGAACTTCGTCCCTTTTTTAATAATACACAATCTGTCCCGCTTTGATTTCACGGACCAACATACGGTCCGTATAATTTATATGGACCGTATCTTTGGCCGTACTTTTGGTCCAGTGAAGGCTGCCAATCTGGGCAGAATATACGGCCTAACGTATGGCCAGTATATTTTATACGGCCAGTATGTTGGGCCGTATCATGCCCAGCTTTTTCCAAACTCTTTCTCGTCGACTCGTTTGATCTCCAATCCTTATGGAACCTTCTTAACACTTGTTTAGCACCTCATTATCCATCTAAGAGACGTTATAACTCTTCTCCAAAGCATCATTAAGTCATCATTAATTCGGTACTAGTAAATCTCTTCCGATCCATAACGTATACCTTGCCTTCCTTGGCAACTTTCTTCTTTTACTTCGAATGTCTTTGAAATCTCAATTTGGGCCATCAAATGCTATTTCTTACCTATCGAAACACCGCATACTTTGTGTCTTTCGTTAGTCTATTCACTGTGCAGCAACAAAAAATTTTCGAGGTGTAACAGAGCCCCTCCGTTGCCTCTGTTCCGGATGAGGAAACCAACATTCCGCTCTTCCCTACAGCTGCAGAAGGACCTTCCGCTTCGACTCTGGACACAGGTGGAGAAGAAGTTCTTTTTTCAACTCCTCTAAGGTCAATTGAATTTTTTGACATTTCAGGTGACGCTTCATCTGAAGAGACTCCCCTGCAAAGGCGTAGAAGACCCGGGCTAGCTTTGACTGTTGAAGCCAAACAAAGAGCAGAGTCGGCCCCGGATACCGAGGCTCCATTGGATACCAGCCCACTGCCCGGTGGTGACCCAGCTGCAATATCTAAGGCACACCTTCTACCGAGACCGCTTGGGCTGCTCCAACTTCTCCTGCACCGAGGTCGGATAACCTCGATGACATGTTCTCGGATACCCCACTTGCAACCGGGGAAGCTGCTAGTTTCGAACATCTCCCTATCCTTCGAGACACGAGGGCGGCTAGCCGGGCCACCGAAACTGGTGCAAGGTATAGTCTAGTAAGTGTTTTTTCGGCCCCTAGCGTGGAACTGAGAAGGAGAAGGTCGGCCATGGTCACCGTTCCTGAGGATTGCAGCTTTTTGTCCCATCCGGTGGGAGTAGCAAGCTATCTGAGGCCTCTCATTTCCGACTCGGATAAGAGAAAGACGGCCGGAGTCCCCCGGTAGTGCCTCATTAACGAGGGCATGCACGCGGGCAACCAGGTAAGCTTATCATCCAATTTTTCCATAATTCAATGTGAACCTCAGCTCTAGCTTTAACTTTATTTGTTTCTTCTACAGAGTGTTGTGCTCGTCAATGAGGCCTTTATCCATGCTCTGCAAGAGGTTGATGACTTAAACGGCCAGCAGGATGCCCAGGGTCGTGAAATGGAGAAGTTTCAGCACCTTCTGCCAGAAAAAGAGGATCAATTGAACCGGGCCGCTGCCCTGTCCAACCTTCAACCTGAGCTCGAAGCGGCGATGGCCGAAAACCTTCGTTTGAAGGCTAAGTTGGCCAGAATGGTTGAAAAGAACCGGCTCCTGGAAGCGGATAAGGCCGGCCTTAGACAAGACAATACTCATTTTTTTAAGGCTCGGTGAACTCGAGGCCACTATCTCTCAACTTTGAAGTGAGCTTGATTCTGTCAAGGCCGATGCTGTGAAGATGGCAGAGAGGCATCGACTGCTTGAATCCAAGAACGCTAAGGACAAGGAGAAGTTGAGGGTAGTTGAGTAGAAAGCCAAGGATCAGGCCCGGATTTGTGACAAGCTCAAAAGCAAATTCGAGGAGGCAGCTGAGGCCAATGACATTCTTAAGGCTGAGCTTGAGTCGGCTACTCAATTTCAAGGAATTCTCGACGGAGAGAGATCAGAATTAGCGGCTAAATTGGCCAAAGCTGAGGTCGACTTAGAAGAGTCTCTTAAGGGTGTGGAGGCTGCCGAGGCTCATACCACGATTGCGGTTGAATATGAATGGTGGAAGTCCCGAAGGGTTACCCTTGAACAAGCTCAACAAGGATTAGGGAAACCTCTCGGCTCTGATACTTGAAGCCAGGACAATCGAGTAGGAGGCTAGGAAAGCCCTCGACCCTGAGTCTGAGGATTCCGAGCGAACAGTTTTTGAGAACTCCGGCTCCAGTCGTACTGAGTAGATCAAGACCTGCACTGGCCTTTATTTTGTTTTTGCCTTTTTGGCTTTGTGGAATGCTCGGATGTAAAACCTTTCGTATATGGAATGTGCATTTTCCTTTTGATTGACTCTTTATTCTTTTATCCGAATGCTTGTTATGACTTTTTCCTTATCGCTTATCCCGTTAAAGAACAAATCAAAGGCTCGGAGTCATTTTTTCCGGCCTGTGCCTATGTGTTGGCTTTTTCCTCCGTTCGGTACATTTTTATCCGAGGATTTGATTGAATGATTTGCCCGTGGGACTTATTTATGCTTTGTGAATTCAAACGTCTCCGAATCACGTTAGGCATTTTAGGGCCGATGTTTTCCGACCGCTTACTTATCATAGATTAGGTTCGGACACCTGAATTCCTGCCTTGTCAAGTTTTGATATGGCAGTCCCCATTCGAGGGTGTTAAAATATTTTGGCCCCATTCGAGGGTGTTAAAAGATTTTGGCTTGATTCAACGCGACCTTGTTGCCTTTGTCGAATTTCGGCGGTAGTCCCCGACGTAGGGTATTTCGATAAAATGATGCCGAATTTCGGCGGCAATCCCCGGTGTGGGGTATTAAATAAGAAGACACGTCCGAGATGAATTTTTTATAATCTTCTTTATATTGCAAGTATTTGTACGTACATAATATGAAGATTTCGTCCGCTTCCTTCTGTTCTTGCCGTAGCAAATACTAAGTGGACACGATTCGTTCTGATCGTTTGGTCCTTACATCGAAACCTAATACAGAAGGTCCGGGTTTTGACAAAGGTGGGAAATATAAAATTTTGAGGACTTGTTCGGGGTAGCACTTAACAGCATTCATCTGCTTTGTTGAGCTGCTCATTTTCCATTTTTCGAGGTAAGCCTCGATGTGGGTATGGTAGTCCCCTAGTGTTTATTCGAGCTGCATGATCGAGTAAGCACTATCAAGTCCCCACTCGGAGGGTATACCCCGAGCTCCCGGATGATTAGCCTCGTTTTCATCAAGTAACACATTGTACTTGTTGCCTCATTAAAAACCTTGTTGGAAAACCCATTTCGGGATAAAACCGTACTAAGGAAAAGAGTGCAACACGTGTTTTCAGACCTAACTTCATCCGGTACTCGACTTTCTGCAAAAAAGAAGAAAAGATTAACAATAAAAAATGATTACGAGGGTAGGCATCCATACCTTAGCAATAGTATCTCTTCAAATGAGCCACATTCCAGTTATTGCGCACCCGTTGCCCGTCCATGGATTCCAGCTGGTACGACCCTTTGCCCGTTATTCCTGTTATCTTGTGCGGCCCTTCCCAGTTCGGACCCAACTTCCTGTAGTTGGGATTCTTGGTGTTCAAAGTAACTTTCTGAAGCACCAAGTCCCCAACTTGGAAATGTCAAAAATTGGCCCTCCGGTTGTAGTACCTTTTCATTCTCTGTTTCTGGGCTGTAATATGAACCAACGCATTTGCTGAAGGAGATGGAACCCTCGGGTACGTAATCCCGGCTGCGCTTCTCACGCACAATGGAAATCTTTGTTCGTTTCATCACCGGCCCTTGAGGCACATCTGTACCTCCGATTATCATATTGATTATATGTTGAGGTTCCACCGGTTCAGCCCGTTTGTGAGATTCCCTTTCCTTGTAGTGGCTTTTAGCTCGTTCACTCAGGAATTCTCGAATGTGGCCATTCTTCAGTAACCGAGCCACCTCCTCCCTTAGCTGGCGACAGTCTTCAATTCTGTGCCCATGGGTTCCATGATACTCACACATCACACTCGGGTCCCGTTGACCAGGGTCTGATCTCAGTGGTCTCGGCCATCTTGCTTTTGCGATACGGCCAATGGCCGAGACGTGATCCGAGGTATTGATGCTGAAGTTGTACTCCGATATCCTTGTTAAGTCTTTGTTGCTAGCCGAACTCCCGGCATCGCTTCTAAATGATAGACCTCGACTGTTCGACGGGCGCTCAGCCCGTTTATCACCCCGACCGGAGAATTGACTGGGGCCAACCCTTGATTTCTTCGACCTAAACCCAATTTTTCTGAATGAGAGTATGGCTGGTATCTGTTCCTTGATGATCGGACCTCTGGGTTGTAAGCTTTCCTCGACCTTTCAGAGCTTTTGCTCATATTTACAGGTCCCGGGGGGAGCTCGAGCTGGTCATTCTCTACCCGAATCTTTGATTCATACCTGTTATGAACATCTACCCGGGTCACAGCCTCATATTCCAACAAGTTTTCTTTCAGTTTGAATGAGGCTGACGAGCTTCGAGGATGAGGCTGACGAGCTTCGAGGATTAAGCCCTTTGGTAAAAGCCTGTGCAGCCCATTTCTCTGAAACCGGAGGGAGATCCATCTGTTCCCTTTGGAAACGGCTCACAAATTCTCATAGTAATTCATCATCCGGTTGGGTTATGCGGAAGATGCCCTCCTTCCTGGCCTACACCTTTTTAGCTTCGGCATGGGCCTTAATGAACTCATCTGCGAGCATTTCTAAAGAAGTAATTGAATGCATGGGCAGATGGTCATACCAGGTCAGTGCCCCTTTCGATTGTGTTTCCCCAAATTTTTTCAGCAAAACAGATTCCATTTCATCCTCTTCGACATCATTGCCTTTTATGGCACACGTGTACGAAGTCACATGCTCCTGCGGGTCCGTTGTACCGTCGTATTTCTGGACATCTGGCATCTTGAACCTTTTCGGGATCAATTTCGGAGCCGCACTTGGAGGGAAAGGCCTTTGAATGTACCTCTTCGAATCCGGCCCCTTTAGGATCGGCGGAGCCGCCGGGATCTGATCCACCCGAGATTTATACGTTTCTACCCTCTTCTCCATTGAATCTACCCACTTTTCCAAGGTCTCGAGCATCTTCAGAACTTCGATGGATGAACCGGCTCCTGATCCATTACTCTCGACTATCCGCGTTTCATCCCTTCTTGGTTCGGTGACACCTTTTGTCCTTTCCGGAGCTGCCTTATCATTTTTGCCTTGAAGCTGGGCTATTGCGATTCCCTGTTCGGCTATGGCAGTCCCCTGTTCCTGCAACATTTCAAAAATTAAACGTAAGTTAATCTCATCCGGAGTATCCGGTGATTTCCAGCCTTGGGCCCGAGATAAAGTAATTGAGTTATGAGTATTCAAGGGGTCAATGGCCGGTAAGGTGGCATTCTCCAGGTTCACGATGTTCTGTCGGTTGAGGCCTTCCCCGAATCAATAGAATTTGGGTCGATTGGATCTGCTAGTAGGTCCCGTAATCCACTGTTCTCATTTTCGGCCACAATCTCGTTGTTGTTGACATGACCAGATTGTCCAATGATTGCCATTTGGTCCGTTTTCGCAGAGATTAGCAAAAGATTTCTTAATCTAACTGGTTGGAGTTAGAAGCCAAGATTAAAAAACCACTATTATCCTAGCCCCACGGTGGGCGCCAAACTGTTTACCCCCAAATTTAGGTAACAATTGAATTTATAAGTGAGGTATAGGATATATGGATAAACTTTAATCTATTTTGAGTTGATAGGGAATACGTATGGGTTCGTATGCTATAATGTGGATATGTGAGTATATGTGTTAATGCCTTTAAATAGTATGTTGATATTGGAGATTAAGTTAATTGTATCGAATGGATAAACAAATCCAAAAACGCCACTGATTCGGGCTAAAACGAGAGAGAGAGAGATAGAGAGAGAGAGAGAGAGAGAGAGAGAGAGAGAGAGAGAGAGAGAGAGAGATAAAACCAACCCCTAAAAGTAGGGAAATGTCCTCTATTTATAGTTTTGCCTCATGGGCCTTACATACAATACAAAGCCTTTTAGAATAAAGAAACCCTAAAAGGATAAGGTAAGACCGTACGGTCTGACACCCGTACGGTTGTCAGTACAAAATGACAGAACGGTCTCGACGCGTGGCAGTTCCGCAACTGGTTAACCGGACCAACGACCATATTCAGTTCGGACATGAAGAAACCGAACTAACGGCCACGGGAACTTGACTTGGAGGAACCGGACTAACGGCAACGCTGAGTTTGGTCCGGCGACACCATACCAAAAGATTTAGTTCTCTTTTCTCGGATAAGCCACATCTCGTGCAATCCCTCCGGTCTGAAGAAAAGACCGATCATACTCGTGTTCATTTGGTCCTACCCTCGGCCCCCGGTCTCACCGGTCTTACATATATCCGATTTTTACCATATATAGTAACCGGTAAAGATTCACTCTCTTCTGAATATCATCTACTTTCGCAAATCATCTCCGCGAATCTCTCAGATAATAGCTGTAAATCTCGCAAACAATCAAAGTGTCACATTATAATTGGTTTCAAGATTTCAAACTAATTCTCTCTTGCGAAAGTCTTCCACTCTCTCTAATCATATCGTTAAATCATCTCCACAGTACTTGCTATCAATATCCTATGCTCCCCTCCTATGTTTTTTTTGAGTTTTTCACGTTTTTAATATAGGGTTATTCATAATGATACACAACAATGACAATGAATTTTTTTTATGGGTGCCAATTAATTCATTTTTTTATATATAAAATTTGTTTTCTAATACACGTGCTGCGATACTAACTTCCTCTTACTGATATACAACACACATAGGTAATTGAAAAGAACTAAAGTGGTGCAAGTTTTATCAAGTAAATGTACACAGCTATGGACCCCATGATATACTTTGCTTTTTTTGGTACATTCACTCTATGATATACAGATGATGTACAACAATGTCTATACAAATTTACTCAGTGATATGAATATTCGTATATAGGGTTATTCATGATGATATACACCAACATATATTTGAAAAAACTACGTTGTTTCCAAATACTCTTTCTTGGTTATCGTCATCTCGATAGAAAATCAATGGGACGGTATCACCGCCATGTATATCATATATATCAGCAATTTAAATACATCCAGATGAATGTTCATTGTTTAAAGTTAGACCTTTGCAATGCATATCATTCTCCTTCACTGATATAAACGAGGAATACACCTTAAAATCAAATTTTTTTTCTTCTTCAACTCGATGTATACAATAAAACTAATAGCATTGTCAACAAATTAACATCGATGTCCACCATCAATCGTATTAAGAAAAATCTTCAGACATTATATCCGTACGAATCACTACTCCTTCAATCTTACATTGCGTGAAGTTCTTCTCAAAGAAAAAACAAAGAAAAAAAAACAATAAAAAGAAAAAAAGAAAAGAGAGTATTGGTTGTCTCAACACACGGAGGCTTCAAAGAAAATTTAGTATATTTCAAGTGCAACTACAGGGTTCTAATTGTAGAACTTGGGATGCGCTGCGCAATAAGAACATTTGATTAGGAAAAAGAATTAAAAATTTATTTCACATAATCATGAACAACTTGAAAGGTATCTCATTTTTTTTTTTGGATCATATTATTACATATGTTGCATATGTTAGGAATTTTATTAATGAATACATATTATGGAGCATGAAATTAGTAAGATAATATTTACATTCTTAGTAAATAGTCGATTCTGAGTTGATATTTTTTATACAATGCCGTTCTTTCATGGATTTAATTGCTAAACCTAATCCTTAGCTAAAAATTTATCGATAAATGCATAGGATTGTATATAGGTGTCAGCATTCCTACAAATTACTCAATGGCAAATCTGTGTTAAAACCTACGTGTTAGAAAGATTCTACCTGTTGAGTTGCTTTGATCTGAATATGAATTGAAGATTTGATGATGTTTTGATGATTGACAAACAATGTTCAAGCATGATGGACAAACATACACAAGAACTAGGCCTTTAACAAATCTCCTAAAGGAACTGGTAATGCTGGCAACATGATTAAACAAATACTGGAAGAACCAGGTCCTTTATAGAAGAACTAGAAACAATTGGAAAGATGTTCCATACACAAGAAGGATTCCTTGAGCAATTGCTATTAAGGCTTAATCCAATTCTACATGGAATAGTAGTTAAAGACATGAAAATACTACCATAATTGCAAATATAGAAATAAGAAAATACTACCATAATTGCAAATATCGAGATAACTTTGGAATAGGGGAAATTATTTGGAGGCCGACGCGCAAAACTAATTCCAACAAGGATTGGATTCTCGATTTCTTGAAATAAGTTTGGTTTGGATTTGAAGAGCACATCTACAAAAACAAGGCTACTCTATGTAAGGACCCGTTTGGTTGTTATTGTACCTTTGACCCGTTTACCCCCGCTGACCCTTCCCGGAGCTCGGTTAGTATGATTTTGACCCGTGGGGATGGACAACCCAGTTCCTAAGGTAATCGGGAGAGTTTTATCCCGACTTATGAGAATTACAACCTTAAAGTAAAAAACCTTTGACCGATAGTTGACCTTTGGGTAAACATACCTTTTTGGGGAATCCGTCAATTTTTATTGAGGTCCAGAGGGTCGATTATGACTTGAGGGCTATTTAGTTTGGTTCTTGAGACACTCGGGAGCATATTGTTCTAATGGTTGGAAAGTTGGTTTTTGGCCGTTGGGGGCTGACTTTGTCAAATGGACCTTCTTTGGAATTTCGAGGCCACGAGTGAGTTTGTAGCATTATTTTGAGTGTGTATACATATTTGGTTGGGATCTAGTAGGCCTCGGATGGATGTCAGGATTTTTGGGTGAAACTTAGTGAAAAACCAGAATTCTGCTAGTTGTGGTGTCTCGCCCCAGCGAGACTGTTTGCGCCGCAGCGGGTCTGCTTCAGCGGAGTCAAGCCCTCTGTGGTGAGTTCTTGGATTTTTAATGAGTTTCACCCCAGCAGACGATTCTCCGCCGAGGCGATACTGCTTTAGCGGGTCCTTTGCTTGCGGGAGAGGGAACGCTTAATCTGAAAACCCTTTTTATTTCTAACTACGAACCCATCCCTCCTATTCACTTAATCTTTTGTCTAGAGAGCATTAAGGGCGAATTGAAGAGTCTTTAAAGTTGTCACGACCCAAGCCGATGAGTCGTGATGAGTGCCCGACCATTACTGACCAAGCAACCCTAATCTCGTACTTGCATCTCACCGAGTAACCTGGTGGCCCATAAATAACTTATAACTGAGCTATACCATCTCTTGTAAGATTAATACCATAGACTCTGCATCGAAAGATCACAACCAATGAATATATATAAACATACGTGCTAAGGATAACAGTGCAACATAAATGAGAGCTGACAAGGCTACATAACATCCCAACTACATACAACTGTCTACAAACCTCTATGGAGTACGAGCTCTATAAAGGACAGGACAAGGCCCTGTCATACCTATATATACATGTCAAAATGGCATACCAAAAGGGACTGCAGCTCCGAGCCAAGTGGAGCGCATCGTCTGTAGCTGAGCGGAAGGCCTACTGAGCTGGATCGACTGCCTGGCTATCTAAACCTGCGGGCATAAACTCAGCGCCCCCCCTGCAAAAGGGATGTTAGTATGAAACAATGTGTTGAGTATGTAAGGCAAATGATAACTGAAACTGAACTGAAAACAATACAATCTGGAGGCCAAAGACTGCCTTGAATATCTCACTTGACCTGTCTCATATGAAATGCAATATAATGCTATTATATATATCTCATTGACCAAGTGGCAAGGCAACTGAAAAATCTTTCTGTCCCGTCGGCTAGGCAATTTGTCTCACTGACTCGTAGGCCAGGCAATCTATCTCACTGACCCGTAGGCCAAGCGATCTTTCTCACTGACCAAGTGGCCAGGCTAAAGAAAATGTCTCACTGACCAAGTGGCTAGGCTAAAGAAAAATATATATGTATATCATGAAGTATATCATGCATATGCCGAAAAACACTGATACTGTAACATGTCTCTTCTGTCTCTCTATAAACTCAAGGACATAGGGAGTGGATATGGCCCCTCAGAAAGAACAACATAACTCTCGGAAACTATGCCACAATATGACAAGCTCTACTTTGACAAATCTATAGTCATAAGGTTTTTTACGCTCCTACCATATATGGAATCATGCCAAGAAAAGAAGGAACATCCTTAAGATACCTGGAGGTTCACTTCTTGACTTTTCAACCTACTTCCGGTCTTGCAATCTACATATAAAACCATTCATACTATTGTTAGGCTTATCGTCGTATGCTTATCTTAAGCCTTCAAATTAAACCTTTTTTAGAATCTGCCGAAATTTGGGCGGCATCTCCCCTATATCTTCTACTCCCTCCAATCTTCAAAAAAACTCCCAAAGCACAATAAAACATCAATAATTCCATAATCAAAATATTACATTCAAACTATACTCAATTTAATCCAAAAACTTATTTTCATAATCAATCCATAACAATAACTGCAGACAACCCCTTATACACTAGTATAGGACAATTCCTTAACATCATTATTATCCCTCATAACAAGATTATGCTCAAAACATACTAATAATTATAACTCAAGTTAATTCACAACTCAAAGTAGAACACTTCAATTCCATGGTTACTCCACCTTGAAAAATACTCACCCAAACAACTTCAAGAAGAGGAGACAAGTGTAGACCTCACTTGGAACCCTTAACCAGTTTAATCTTCACTTTGATCTTTGGTTTGAGCTTGGAAATATGTTGGAATATATTTGGAGAGGTTTCTAGGACTTCCTAGGACTTCCTAGGACTTGGGGCTATGTTAAAAATGAAATGAAAATGACAAAAATTATCATATAGACTTGTAAGACTATGTGTGCATGTTGTCGAAGTTGGAGGAATGTTCTAGAGGATTTGGGATATGTTTAGGGGGTTTGGGTATTTGATGAATGTTGTGGGAGGTTCTAGAGAGGTGTGGATATGAGAAATGGTGAAAATTTAAGTGATTTAGGTGACTTAAGGGGGTATATATAGTAGTCAAATTGGGTTGGGCTGATGGGTCGAAATTGGCGGGCCTTTTAAGTAGTTTCTAGAATTTCCGCGTAGTTTTGTAGGCTTCTGATAGTCCGTTTTAAAATACCCATAACTCCCTACTCCAGTGTCTTATTGATGAACGGTTTGTTGCGTTGGAAACTACACTCGACGAACTTCATTTTAGGTTCTTGAAACACCTCAAAACTCCTGATATTCTTGGAGATATACCTCTCTGAAGTTGACCCAAAATTTCTGTCCAAAATTCTGCCAAATTTTTTCCAAATTTTTGACAAACTTAATTTCTTCGATTTGTTCGATCCCAGAACTTTTAGACACTTGCTTAAAATTTGTTAAGAGTATTCCTTAACCTCATAAGGGTTGCATGACATCTCCGAGCTTACGTTAGTTTACTCACGACGTAATCGACGCGAGAATTTTTGAGGTGTAACATTCTCCCCCCCTTTAAAAACTTTTGTTCTCGAATGTTAAGCTCTTAGGAATGCTAGAGAAATTCTGCCAGAGTTTTCCCTGTAATTGTACCACTACCATCCTGTCGCACAACCCAAAATATACAGTGCGTCCCAGGGCTACAACATCAATATCCATATTGGCCACACACGACCAAAAAATCATTCAAAGAAGCATCACATACCTGAGGATAATAGTGTCTCTGTCTGGAGCTCTTCTGGGAGTGGAAACAAATGTGGGTACCTGGACTTAATATCTTCCTCAGCTTTCCAAGTCATTTCTTCCCTATTATTGTTTCTCCACAGAACTTTAACTGAAGCTACGTCTTTGGTTCTGAGCCTCCGAACCTGCCTATTTAGAATAGCAATGGGTACTTCTTCAGAAGACAATTTCTCAGTAACTTGGACATCATCTATAGACATAATTCTGGAAGGATCTCCAACATACTTACGAAGCATTGACACATCAAAGACTGGGTGGAATGACTCCAAATCTGAAGGGAAATCTAACTCATAAGATACTTGGCCTACCTTGCGCACAATCTTGTAAGGTCCAATATACCGGGGACTAAGCTTGCCCTTCTTGCCAAATCTCATTACACGTTTCATCGACGACGCTTCAAGAATACCCAATCATTTACTTTGAATTCCAAGTTTCGTTGACGATTGTCCGCATAGGAATTCTGACGGCTTTGAGCTGTTAATAACCGGTCTTGAATAAGCTTGATCTTCTCCACCGCTTACTGGATCAAATCTGGCCCCACTAACTTTATCCCCCCTACTTGGGCTTGTTATATCCCGTATTTCGTGCATTCGGATAATTTGAGAAAGTTGTGGCAAGTTAAGGGCAAGATCATTTTCAAGAATTATTTTAATGTACGAGTTGTTAGGAATATTATTTATGAACATTGGTGGTATGGAAATATTGGGAAAGGCCAAGGGTAAAAAGAGAAATTTGCAAAATGGCCAATGGAAATAATGTGGAAGGTTAGGGGCGAAGTGGTAATATTGAGAAAAGTCGAGGGGCAAAATGGGAATTTTACCTAAGGTTCATGAAAATTCCAAAGAGGCCATATTGGCCATGTGACAAAAAAAGGAAAGGAAAAAGAAAAAAGAATGAAAATGGATGACAAAATAAGTCATCTTTTCTAGAGAAAAAATAAGAAATTTCTAGAGAGGGGCATGTGCCCCTCACATGATTGAAAGGGACTATATATATATATACATAAGCTTATGTGGTAAGACAAAAAAGGATTCATTATTCAAGAGAACAAAAAAAAGGAAGAAGAGAGCAAGAAGCATGGGGTTCGGCCAACCCCATGGAAATTTGGCCAAGGGAAAACTTGTTCCAAAAATTATTTTCTTGTGGTATTTCTACTAATTCAAGGGTCCTCTACAACGTGGCATAATTGTTTCGGAAGATAAGTCATCCGTTTCGTCGTTTCCGTATTCTAGTCAAGTGAAGAAGTTGAAGAAGAAAGGTAAGAATTTCATGTTCTTTATATGTTATGAAGGTTTTGTTTATGTTGTAGTATGGAGAAAAGGATAAAACTCATGAGAATATGGAAGTTTGCATGATGGTGCATATATATGCATATGGCCGTATGGCATTGTGTTGATGGAGAAGCATGATCAAATTTTATTTGTTATGTTAATTGTGTTGTTGTGGCCTTGTAATGTAAATGGAAGGATACTAGTTCAAGCTAGTATGAAAATTTGGTTGTCAAGTTGTTCTAGGAAATCTTGTGATTTTATTATAATTTATGTAATTGTGGGAATGGAATTGTAAGGTGCAAATTGTTGTTGTTGTTGATGAAGTTGGAAGATGGAAATATGTTATGAATAAGTATGCTAAAGATTAGAAGCTTTGGGTGAATTATGACTTTGACGGGAAGTTTGTATATTTTGTATATCTTGTGAATATTTCGTGGAAATGATATGAAATGATTTAGGATGGTATTGGAATGATCTTGATTAGTAAAGGAATATGAGAATGTGGGTATTGAGTTGGAAATATGAAGTTAGAATGAAAGCTATTACACTATGTTGGAAAGAAAACTAGTTATGCTATATTGTGTTTCATAATGATTGTTTGTGTTGTTGGGTTGTTGTTGTTGATTTGTTGGCGAGTTCCATTCTCGGATTTTTTGTGTATTTGTTAGCCGAGATAGAATCTCGGGGATGCTATATGTATGGGGAAATCTTTGCCGAAATTTCGGTAGCCAAACATGAATTTAAGTTGAACTCTTGGAAGCTACAACTCACAATTGGTAAACATGACCATTTGTAGATTTTGGAGAAAACGGGATTCGAATTTGGAGAAGCTTAAGAAGCGGAAAAGGTATGTAAGGCTTACCCTTTCTTTCTCTTGGCATGTCCTAGATATACTAGGCTTGAATTTGGACCTCGGGGACAACTCTACTCTTCGGAATCCACGTCCGAAATTGCCCCCTTTTCTTTCAGTAGAATTGAATTAATTATGTTGCTAATGGTTGGAAAAGTTGTCTAAACACCTAGAACTTGAACTAATGGGACCCGACTATCTTCAAATTATCACGAGTGATATTATGAAATGTAAAATACGTAAATTGGGTACACCACCTCATTTGACCCGAAGTGGGCCCACAATCCCCGAGATTTAATTGTATTGTTTTATTTGCCTTATTTCCGTAAGATAATTAAGGAAACCTTTGACTATCGTTTCGAATTTGATATAAGAATACGTAACTCAGATATAAGTATTTCGGTTGGACTATTCTGATATGACCGCTTCGGTACGAATGATCCGATTTGAATATTTTGATAAAAGCATTCCGATGTAAATATTTCGACATAAGTGTTCTGATATAAGCGTCCTATTCTGATATATGTATGTTCTGACATAAGTATTCTAATCTAAGTATTCGGGTATAAGCAATCCGATATGAAAACTCCGATATGAGTAGTCTGATACGGGTGTCTCTGTAAGTCTTACGTTCTTCATGTACGATCTCGGATCGCTTAAAAAGTCCGAAGAGGTTTCGTATTTTAAAATGCTCTCAACTTTCGATACTAACTCGAAAGGACCCGAAACTTGTTCTGAATCCTCTGATGTCGGTCAGTATACCTATTCATTGAGTCTGGATTTATGTGCATGTGGTTTCTCACTACTCTGCTCGTGCAAGGCTCAATGTATCTGTTCACTGCGCCCCGGGCCAGGATCTGTTATCGTGCGCATGCACACGATATGTATCTCGTTCCCCTAGCGCGTCCGGGCCGGGTTGCATTATCGTGCTCTTCCTGCGCATTGTTCACCGCGTCCCTCATAGGCGGGCCGGGCTACGTTTATGCATATGATATTATGATCCGATGATGTGGGGACGGTGGCCGGGATGGCATATGATAAATACATTCACCGCGTCCCGTACTAGAGGGGCCGGGTTCTCGTTACCGCGTCCCCTCGGCGGAGGGCGGGATGCGTTATCGGATATGCTTATGATGATATATGATACGTATGCATAATACGTGATCCGAAAATAAGCATTTTGATATTAAGGACACTCGATGACGATTTTGTAAGTCGGTTCATCTCTCGATTTTGATGAGGCTACGCCTATTATGCCTCCATACTTCTAATTTTGATTACGAATGCGTACGATATATCTACGTACGTACGAAACCGTTCACGGATCGTACGGTATACTTACGTACGTCGACTGCGATTACGAATACGTCCGACACAAACATGTCTGACTCCGATTACGGGTATGTTCGACATAGTTCGGTACGTTCGATAGTTCGTCCGATGTATGACCTCGTCTGAGCTTTCTGTACGTTCTGCTCTCCGTCTGACGTGTGACATCACCGGTGCGCTCTGTATTTTCTGTACCTCTTCGGACATGCGATCTGTAATTGTAAAATAAACATTTTAATACTCTGGCTGACCTACTTACCCTCTGTACTCCTTCTGATATATGGGACAGGTATGTCTGGTTTGTGTCTGAGAAATAGGCGTCTGGCATTTTGACTAATGTACTTATCTTTTAGTCCTGTTTGTTTCAGTTATGGTTACAGTTTTCTGTATTGCATGCCTTACATGCTCAGTACATTTTCCGTACTGACCCCCTGTCTTCGGGGGCTGCGTTTCATGCCACGCAGGTACTCCCAGATGAGCTGAAGTTATTATAGAAGGTGTTCCAGCGGGGATGGCAAGCTCCATTTTCCCGGAGTGCCGCCGAGTCAGAGTTTGTCTGTTGTGATTTCTGGATCTGTGTTAGAGACTTTGCAGACAGCGTCGTGGGTGTTGGTTGTCGGTCTGTAAGCGGCTTCGTCAGCCGATATGTCGGTCCGTGTTATGTAGTGAATTTTGTATAATTATAGATTTGTTCGATTTAAAGGCTACGAGAAAGAATATTTCTGAAAAATTTTGCTATATATTCTATCTTATTTGATTTAAAAAATTTGGCGTGATTCTGTATGCAGTAAGAGTCTGAGGGTTCGCTCGGCCCTAAATAAGGGTCGGGTGCCCATCACACCCTAGTAAGATCGGGGTGTGACAGGAACCATCCAATTGGTGATCTACACTTTTGCCCTTATAGAGCTTCATATGGGACCATATGAATATTGGAATGGTAACTAGAACACACTAACTGGTTATCCCGATTTCCTTATAGTTATAATATCCACACTGATCATTCCTTCGTTCCTCAACGGCATATCTATATGTTCCTCGGTCTTTTTGGCTTTCTGTTTATTTATTAGCAGACTATGAACTCTGCAATATTTCTTCTTTTGATCCATCAAGGTCATGATACATCTTTATTACCTATGAATAGATCATCTACCTTTGCTGCATCTGACATAGGATCGACCTTAATATCTTAAGAATCCACCTTACTGAGATATTCTTTCCTGACTACCCTTTCAAGCTTTGGTTTTTAGAGATATGCCATATCTAGAATACTATATCTTTACTCAAGTTTTTTGACTTATATCATATTATTCTTTTCATTGCTATCCTCGACTACGCTACGCTTCACCAGTTGAAGCCCTATAATAATCTTGACAAGCTTCTCATATACTTGTATCATCTTTGGGATACATAATTCTACACCGTTCTATTACCTCCCAAAATAAATGTATCCATCTTGCTGCTAGATTTATCCTTATTCTTATTAGTACATACTCTCAGCGAATCCGTAACTAATCTTAGTTGTGACTATTAATCGTCTGAATTTATCTAGTCAGCTGCACATATTTGTAATGAGTCACATATTCTTGTAGACGTACTGATTCTGGATGGGCCTAAGCTTTCATAAAAAGGATCTTCATACTTTCTTTACTGTTCTTCCAAGATTTCCCTTCTCCTATTATTCACTTTCCCCATTTCATCATCGTGATGGTATCTAGCGCCAATTTTAATCTCAAAATCTGCCCTGATTGTTAACGTTCCTTCTTCTCTTTGCCACATAAACACTCGGTCTTTAGACAAACCTTTTTTAAAATACAAATTCGTCTCTTCAATGAAGGGTACATCTCACATCAACTCACGACTTCTAACTCATTCATCTACCATCACATAACTAATTCCTTCAAAGCATGGTTCACATCCTTCATTAGCTATTCAGCCTTATATTACTAACTCAATAATCTTGTGTCAAGAGGATTTCTGAAAAATAATCTTTCTGTACCTTAGTCCAAACTTTCTCTTATATCCATATATCCTTATACTCGTACCTCCGTACAACATCCTTGCCAATATACTTTATATCATAAAAAGCTCTTGTCGATATCTAGCTCTTCTAGTAATGTACATCGTTTTCTTACTTCTTCTACCCCTTTATACTCATAAATCATTAGCATATTTATACTCAAGGGAATTATTTATACATATACCTATCCCTTCCACTTCTTACTTCGAGAAGAAGTTACAACCCCCATCTGGTCATACTGACACCTTATTAATGAAATACTTTGAAAGGTTTAATCGACTCAAGGTTCGCCTAATCCGACCAGCAATATAAGGAGTAACACATAGCAACGTGGAACTCAGATCAATCAATGCATACACATCATAGGGAAATACTAGCAATATACTTGTAACAACATCGGGGAAGGACACAGGATCCTATCGTCCAGCTAGTGCATAGATACGGTTCTGAGGACTGCTCATGCTGGATGCTCCCCCTCTTTTTGCCTAGCTAGTAAAACTCATACCTCACGATCATTTAAAATTCCAATCGTAAGGCTCATATGTTCCTAATTTCCTTCGGCTATTCTGGTTTCTCATATTTTCATACGTCTGAATATGTAGGACTTCTTAACATACTTTCTAAGTCCTAATTATGAGCCTCTAGCAATATTGACTTAATGAATGATCTCCTCTCGAACACCTACTCTTCTTTCCTTTTTATTCATAAGCCGACATCGCTCTTATTTTTCTGTTGTCAGGTGACCTTCACCACACCTGTCTGAAAAATCAAGGTAAGCCTTCGTATAAGGATCACACCCATCCTTTTTACTGCTGCATGGTCTTTCGTCATATATCTTTTAAAAATCAATTTGAAATTCTAATGGAAACCCAAATAAAACTCTGTAATGCATTTCCCCTACGGTTGGAAAAGTCCTTTACTCTCCTGGTTGGATAAATGCTATCGTAACCTTTAGAACTCCCAATATCTAGAAAATTGTCGAAACCACAAGTTAACACACACGACTGCCTTTCATTCCTAGTCCCGAGGTTCCTAGTGGTAGCAAAAATGTCTTAGTTGCAATTACCCACAGATACTTCAATTATTGATTTTCTTAAAATCCTCGATTGTCGACCATTAGAGGATATCCCATAGTAATCGCACATAACATAAAGAGTTTCAGTAAGATGATCCGCATACCTGTGACTGGCCTGTCGTGATCCTGGTCTTAGAGACTGTAAAGTGAAATATCCCTCTAATCATCCTCCCACCATCTACTCGTCTGACCCTCCTCATCTCTCCCATCATAGTCTGAAGGATATGAATACTCTGGAATAATTAACTTTTGGCCAAGACTGAGGGCTAGAATACACCGTAACACTTACACTTGTGGCTGCACTGACGTAATGCTCAATCATTAGAGAAATAGGAGGGGCCAAATCTGGTGCCTCAGGTGCCTCCTGCTCCGCTGGTGTCTCATACGAACCCTAAAACGGGTCTGTCTCATAGCTATCCTCTGACGGATCCTCCTCCATAGAAGTCACAGGCTCTGGGGGAATCGCCTCAATATCCGCAGAAGGATCTGTCTCAATGGAGTAACTAAGACTCCTCCTAATCTGTCCTGGTTCCCTGGTCCGGATTCCACCCAGGGGGCCTTCCTTGCACCCCCAGTATCAGAAACCGACCTCTTCATCTATATAAATCTGCACTTACCTATAGGAAAAGAGGGTCAGGAACTATCTTTCCTAGACTCTGGCTTTATTGCATGATCTAAGATAGAAAGGAAGGTCAATGATTCCTAAATGCCCCACAGCCTCCTATTTATAAGTGTGGCGCGCTTCACACCCATAAACAAGACTCTACTGGACACGGTCTGCAGACAGCCCTAGGACAGAACTGCTCTGATACCACTTCTATCTGTTACGCCTCTCGTTCTCATCGTAGTAGAACCTATGGTTTCATAGTCTGGTATGCCCTTGGAATTGAGACTTCGTGTCTGAGTTTTGGAGATAGAAAGTGTCTTACCCCATGTACAAAGGTACCAGCAGGTATTCCTGGCAATTTACAGAGTTAGAAGTTGAACGAATCGAATCGACGCGATCTGAACTGAACCTGAGAAAATCTGCAGTCACCAGTCATGGTCGACGGGTCATCGATATGGTCGACGGACCGTCGTTGTGCGGCATCGACATAGTTTCGCAGCCTTGCAATCTGCAGGCGCAGGTTGACGGGCAAGTCGACATGTCGACGGGTCATCGACCCGTCCGGCGAACCGCACCGCTGGAGCTTTTTAATTTCAAGTATAATTATGTGATACACAACTTCATTTCTCATGTTCTCTCTTCCAAGTCAGAGAAAAATCCTAGAATATTTACTCCCAACATTTTCTATCATTATAGTGGTGATTTGGCATGATCCGAGCCCCGTGAGCCCAAGCTTGTGAAGAAGAAGGTTGTTTCTAGGGTTTCTTCAAGTTGTGAAGCTTAGGGAGTTGAATTTGAAGTTGATCTTTGGAATCTTAGACCCTTCAAGGTATGTAAATAATTTCTACCCTTGCATTTAAGTTGATTATCAAGAGTTTTAGTGGTTTTAAGTGAAGAGAGATACCTATGGAAGTGGTAAGTTGATGAAGGGTAAGATGGTGATTTGGGGCTATTTTTAAGAGATGATTGGGGATAAATTTGAGTATATATTTATAGATAAGTGTTGTTATTGTTGTTGTGGTTGAGGTTGGATTGAATTAGAAGTTGAAGGGTTGTTAAGCTTATAAGGGAAATGTTGCCCATAATTTGTCAAGCTCTATTTGTATTTAATATGATTAGTAAGCGAGGCAAATAGTCTAATTAAGGCAAAGTTATCTTGATTGTAGACTTACGAGCTCGAGGATTAGAAGTTGGACGATTGGATATAGTTCGAGGTATGTTAAGGCTATTTCTTCTTTCATTTTGGCATGCTCCTTATGATATGAACCAACGAACGAGCAAGCGAGCTTCCATATTACTCTACTCGATAAGCATTAGGATTACTTCAGTCTTTGATGTTCATGTACCCCGTTTATGATTGTTCCTTCTGTTCATGGGTCCAGGTTTATGTATATAGTTATTCATGCATTATATTCATTCATATATATGTATATTGACCAAAGGACCGAAGGCGTTATATACACAAGTATTATATGTATATGGGGTATGGAAAATGGGTAGGCATTATATACGCATTACCACTTTGATGATGATATACGGATCGGGCCGTACGTTCCTCGGCATTACAATTATATGATATATGGATCGGGCCGTACATTCCTCGGCATTACTATTATATGATATATGGATCGGGCCATATGTTCCTCGGCATTACTATTACATAATATATGAATTGGGCCGTACGTTCCTCGGCATTACTATTATATGATGTATGGATCGGGTCGTACGTTCCTCGACACTGCTATTACATGGGATATGGATCGGGTTGAACGTTCCTCAGCACTATGACCTATATTTATTTATATGAGCATGATTATCATTGAGAGCATACATATTGTGCGCCCACAGAGGCATCGTCAGTTATACAGGTTTATGTAGATACATACAGATACTAGTTCATACAAGTACATGCAGACAGTTATTTCAGCTTATGAGTTCAGATTTTATACATGATTATTCTTACGCCTTTCATACTCAGTACATTATCCGTACTGACTCCCCTTTTTTGGGGGGCTGCGTTCATGCCCGCAGGTTCAGGTAGGCTGATAGGTGGTCCAGCTTAGTACGACTTCTATCCAGCAGTGGTCAGTGCACTCCATTGATCCGGAGTTGCAGTCTATTTTGGTATGCTAGTCCTTTTGAGATGTATATGTATATGGGTATGACAGGGCCCTATCCCATCCTTTCTACAACTTTCATTCCAGTAGAGGCCTGTAGACAGTTGTATGTATTAGCCAGATGATGTAGCCTTGTTGGCTCCCATTCTTTTGTATACAGTATATGTAGCGGCCTAGCTGGCTTGCACTGTTCTTCAGTATGTATGTGTGTATACAGATTGTACAGAGTGTTTGATGTTGTCCTTTCATGAGATCAGTTTATGCATTTATGGGCCTTTGATGTTCAGTATGGTTCAAATATGTGTTTAGGGGTGTTTGGTCGCTAGAGGTCATACACTCATCACAGCTCATCGATTTGGGTCGTGACACTATCAAGACCCAAGTCGATGAGTCGTGATGAGCTCCCGACCATTACTGACCAAGAAACCCTAATCTTGTACTTATATCTCACCGAGCAATGAGGCTACAGGTTTTACAATAGGATATTAGATAGTTAAAGGGGTAAAGGTTGAGAAACATGAATATTGCAATCACAAGGTATAGTTCTTTGGTACTAAGTTTACAATGTGGATAGAACTCCACTTTTGGAGTCGAGGGTGATAGACATGACTTATTATGCATGAGGAAAGGATTGGAATTAGCCGCCACAAATGTGTGATAGGGTTGTGTATGATTTTGGAGAGTTGGAGTTAGTTCGAGTGACTATTGGTGGTATTCAGAGGTTGTGCATTCATTTCGGGTCAGAATTGTTCGATTAAAGCTTGATGGACTATGTTTATATTTCCAGAAGGACTATGGGTTCCTAGTAAATCATCTTCGCGAATTTGATGAGTTCCAGTTCAGATTTGAGGTATGACAGGTTTATCGAGTCTTAAAGAGATCGGTGTATAAAAGTTTTAGGTCTCGAAATAATTTCCGCGGATGAACAGTGATTGCTACAGTAAGTCGGCGCTACAGTGCTGCTACAGTGACTTCGGGCAGCTTTATAAAGGGGCTTAACCCCTCATTTTCAGCCAAAAAATCAGACCAAAAAAAACCTTCCAAATATTCTAGAAAATTCCCCAACCTTCCACCACCAACTTTTAGCCCGAAACCGAGGTATAATTCCCAAATTCCAGGTCCGGACGGCGTATAGTTCCGACTTCAAAACTGCGTATTGAGGCTTTGTGGCTTAAGTTCAAGGTGGAGGAGTAAATATATAGCGTTATTATCGAGGGAAAGGTATGAATCTCTTTCTATTTGTGTTAATATTGGTTTATTTACGGAGAAGGAGGTCAGAAAATCGTTATAAAATGGTTCTGTGATGGAAATATGGGACAAACACCATATGGAATGTTTATGAAGTATTTTCAAGTTGGAAATATTATGGTTAATGTTGGTATTGTTGGAATTGTTGTTGGTATAGTTTATGAATTTGGAAGAAAGAAATGTATTGTTGTTGTTTCCATTGAAATTGGAAGGATTCGGGTAGTGAATTGACTTTATTTAATATTTTAGTTGTTGAATTGTGAATTTCATAATGATAAGTGAAGGTTTGATGGCTTAAAGTGAAGTTATAACCATTATCGGAATGTTGAAGAAGTCGATGCGGCATTAGCTTAAATTCTTGCATTGCACGAATAATGTTGTTAATGCATGGTTGTTGATATGGATTGTCGATATAACTCATAAATTTGGAAGGAAGTAATGCGTTGTTGACTTTGGTGGTGTTGTGAGATTTCGGGTGGAAGTATGTATTAATTGGGAATTGAATTGAATCTTGAAGTGTTGCTAGAATAATTGCTAGCATTGTTATTGCTTTAGCGAGTTCCATTCTCGGGTTTGTTGTTGATGATTTGGGCCGAGTAAGATCTCGGGGATGGTGTATTTACTGAGAGGAGATGCTTGCCGAAATTTCGGCGGATATAAATGAATTTGTTTGAAGAATTGAGATAAGTATATGGGGATGAGTCTAATGATTATGTCAACTCTCTTGAATGTAATGTAGACTAACAAGTTTGGATGGATAGCGTGGCTAGTAAGGCGCGACACGGTATGTTAAGGCTAATCCCTTTTCTTTCTACGGCATGAATCACATAATGAAATATTATAAATGCTCCCATAACGACCTTATTTTCAAAAAGTTAGAATTTATGATTTCAAACATGATTTCTTCTTAAAAGTTATAAATGTTTTCAAAAATATTCATTTTCTCCAAAGTCTAAGTTTTACGTTTTGATAGTTTTCATGACTAAAACGACGACTATGATTTTATGACGACAAGGATGATGCCGTATATAAGAAGATGTCTATGATGAATATGTCAAGGATATGTTCTTACCATGGATACGACGATATGAAAATGTTAAGCTATTTTTCAATAATGACTATTTTAAAGGTTCCAAAGTGCATGATCTGACATGACATGTTCTATGTTCTCTTAATGTTGCCCTTCGTTGATAGTCTCACCTTAAATAATCGTTCCTCCAAGGTGAGACATGACGATCCAGGCTATTCCATAGTATAATCGGAGGTTACCGACCTTACGTCACTCCGACGGATACATGACTTTTCTTTGGGCTCTCTGCATGCTTACATGATATATGCACATGATATATGTATATGTATATGGGGAAGATGGGGAAAAGGGCAGGCGCTATAGGCGCACAGCCACCTGATCAGTTGGAGAACGATATGATATCGTCCCGGACGCGGGATGCCCGGACGCGGGGGATAAGTGGTTAAATGGATCGAGCCGACGCCTCGAATATGGTATGTTCTATTTTCTTTATATATGAAAATGAGATGTTTTCAAAGAAAAATACGTACATGTATGTACAAATGGATCGGGTCACGTTCCGCGATAGTATATGGATCGGGCTGCACGTTCCGCGGCGTTAAGCATGCATGATTCCGCCTTAAGAGGCACTGTCTCTCTCACGGTTTACAAACTTCTTCATACGATATGTTCCATATGTACAAGTTACGCTTTACATGATATGATCCATATGTCTCGACTTACTCCCCGACACATGATATGTCTCATATGTACGGATACTCTCTCTTTACATGATATGCTTACATCTCCATCTTGTTGTTGCACATGATTACGTTTCTTTCTATGTTACCATCCATGCCTTACATACTCGGTACATTGCTCGTGCGCGCCCCTTTTTGTGGGCGGCCGCGTTTCATGCCGCGCGGTACACCGATGAGTAGAAGCCATTACGGAGACGTTCCGGCGGATTGGCGAGCTCCACTTCATTCCGGAGTGTTGTTTGAGTCGAGTATATACGCTACAACATTCGGAATGAAGTTAGAGACTTTGCGAACGGAGTCGTGAGTCTAGAAGTGACGAGTTTTGAAAACGGCCCCACTAGCCGATATGTTTTATTATACATTATGTTACGGGGTCCTTACGCTTACGATCGTGTTTAGTTTGAAAAACGACAAAGATTTTGCAAATTTTACTATGTATTTTACTTTTATTTGATTTAAGTATCCAAAGAGAATACGTGAGTAATACGAGACGAGCGGGTTAAGCTCGGCTTCGAGTAAGGTCGGGTGCCATCACACCCTAGTGAGATCGGGGTGTGACGGCGTCCCACATGGGTCATGAGCGGTAAGACATGGACAATTACATTTGGCAAGTGCATGTCATTACATTGTATCGCACAAGCATTGATATTCCACCCGTTCACATCTCTGATTCGGGTTTTTGTTTTATTTGTTATATGCATCAAGCGTTTAAGTCTTGATTCATCGGTTGTTGATTCAACTGAGATGTTGTGTTCTTGTTAATCACTTACTTAGACCTTTGATGGATCAAGGATGTTACACCTCGCGTTTTGTGCATTTGAATATTCCGAGTTAATGTCGGGAAGCTAAGGACAAGGTTAAAAATTTTCTTAGAATGCGTAAGTTGTTTATTCATCCTTTGTATTGGAATGGAGCGTTAAGGATAAATTTGGAATAAGAAAGATTTGGAGGCTAAAAGTGGGGGAAATAATTTCATGAAATGGCACAAGTGTATATTATATATTTGTGGGCTAAATATATGTATGAATGGGCAAGTATGACTAAGCCCAATTTGGATTATGGACCAAAGATGACCAAGCCCAACTAAATTAGTCATCTTTTAATTTGAAGAAAAAAAAGAAGAAAATTCTAGAAAAATTTGGAAGACAAAGAGGCATGTGCATGGTCATGTGCCACTTATGTATATATATATATGTGTAGGTCATCATCTTGGAATTCAAGAAAATTCAAGAAGAGAAAAAGAAAGAAAAGAGAGGGAGAGTGCATCGGACAAGGGCTGGCCGAAACCAGCCCCTTGAGTTGGTCTTGGAAAAAATATTTTCTCCTTGTTTCTCTACTAATTGGAAGGTCCTCGTCGACGTGGAGTAGTTGTTGGAGCGAGAAAATCATCCGTTGTTGCTAGAGCTACTTCTAGCCGAGAAAAAGGGAAGTGAAAAGAAAGGGTAAGGCTCAATCTTTCTTGCATGTTTTATAGGTGTTTATGCATGTTGTGGTGTGTAGAAAGAAATAAATTTCATGAGATTATGATGTTGTGTTGTATGGCCGTGTATATAGCATGGTGTGGAAGTGAAAAACTAATTTATTCAACATGTTTGGAGTATGTATTATAGATGATTTGTGTATGTTTGGCATGTAGAAATGAATGGATTTCATGGAAATTATGCATGTTGAAGACTAGGCCGTGTGTGGGCTGATTTGGAACGTAATATGATTTGAATATGCTTTCTTGAATTCATGGAAATAATGTTGTAAATGTATGGAATTGTTGATGTAGTATGTGAATTGGGAAGAAAGAAATTCATTGTTATTGCCTTATTGCAATTGTGGAGGTTTCGGGTGGAGTGGAGCATTCCTTAGATTGTTGGAAGTATTATATGGATTGCTTAGAGTATTCTTGAATATGGTTTGAATGGTTTCGGATTAGTAATCGAATATATGAGCATTAGTGTTAAATTGATCGTATGAAGTTTACTTGTGTATAAATGGAAGGTTGTATGTAAGATGGTTGGTATTGTTGTTGATATTGTGGCCGAGTTCCATTCTCGGGTTGTTGTTGTTGAATTGGGCCGAGCCATATTCTCGGGACGGTGTATTTACAGGGGAAATCTTTTGCCGAAATTTCGCGGACAAAGTGTTATTTTAAAGAATCAACTCATAAATGCCCCTAACTAAGGTTTGGTAAACATGACCAATTTGTAGATTTTGATGGATTTGCAACTTGGATTTGGAGTAGCAGAAGGAGCGGAAAGAGGTATGTAAGACCTTACTTTCTTTCTTTGGCATGTCTTAGACGTATAGGCTTGATTTCGCGCCTCGGGGACTTTCCTAACTCTAGAAATCCGTGATTGAAATTCTCTACTATTCACTCGGTAAATTGAACCCAAAGCTCATGAATAGTGAAAGGAAGATCTAAACCCCCTAGAACTTGCAAGAATAAGACTCGATTACCCTAAGATTTCCCTAAGTAATATCACGGAACGTATTACACGTAAGTTGTGTACGCCGCCTCATTCGACCGAGGCGGGCCCACTACTCCCCAATTCCCTCATATGGCTCCACTTGGTTTATTTCCCTACTATAATTTGAGAAAACCTTTGGACATCACTCCGACTACTGAATAATAGTTGTTTTAACCAATCCCTCGATTCCAAGGCATGATTTTCCTTCCCAAAAGTTTACAAATGTTTTCCAAAATGTTTATTTTTCTTCAAAACCCAAGTTTTACAATATTGAAAGTCTTAATGACTAAAACGACGACTATGGTTCCATGATGATAATGATGACGCCAGAGATGAAAAAAATGTGACGATATGGAACGTTAAGCTACTTCTTGAGTTTCTGGCTCTACTTATGAGCGATGACTGCTTTCCTAAGATTCCAAAGTACACGAAATACTGTCTTGTGACCCTATTCTACGTTGTTCATGATGTTGCTTTTCATTGGTAGTCTCGCCTTAAAATACTCGTCCCTTCAGTGAGACAAAGCGATCCCGGTTAATCCATAATGTAATCGGAGGTCACCGACCTTACGTCACTCCGATAGACACATGACCTTCCTTGGGCTCTCATACATTTGTTTATATGATAATGTATATAATACACGATCTTAATAAATGTATGTGTATACACCGTATATGTGGGGGAATGGGGAGGGCAACCGTGTCCACCCGATTCGGTGCTTATCATCCCGGACGCGGGATGCCCGGACGCGGGATATGGGAGAGCCGTACGCGGCGTCTGTTACTTGATATTCAATATTCGATATTTGATATATATATAATATGATATATTTGGGACACTGTTGGGGAAGGGGGTGGGAGAGCCGATGAATTCGGCGTACGTCGTAAGCAAAAAGTACCGTTTTCCGAAAAGTAATCGTTTTTACGTGTACAAGACTAAGAAATACCGTGTTCAAAAAAAAAAAAAAAGAAGCTAGGCATGCATGGTATCCGCCCTCGGCGGCACGCACGTACGGGGTTTTGTCAACCTATGGAATGCTTTATATTTCTATGCGAGCACCGTCCATGTGTACGGGTTATCCATTGATCTCATCACGATTTCATAATCCCGTGATATTGTTGTTCATACTTATGTTCTGTTCGTATTATTATTCATGTCTTACATACTCGGTACATTGCTCGTACGACCCCCCTCTTCTTCGGGGTCGCGTTCATGCCGCGGTACACACGGACGGAATGAAGCTAATATAGAAGGTGTTCCGCGAAGTTGGCAAGCTCCATTTGGCCCTGGAGTGTAGCCGAGTCGGAGTACACGTGCCGGATTTACGAGTACGGTTAGAGACTTTGCGGAGACGAGTCGTGGGTTTCGAGTCGGTTGTACTACGATACAAGTTACGTATAGTTACATATTTTATTTGATTCCAAAGTAACAAAAGAATATTTCCGCCGCCTCGTTATGTACATTTGACGTAGAGATTTCAAAAAAAAATTGTACGTAGAAAGAGTCAGTGGGTTCGCTCGGCTCCGGTTACGGGGTCGGGTGCCCATCACACCCTAGTGAGATCGGGGTGTGACAAAGTGGTATCGAGCGAGTCGGTCCAAGGGTTGTACGCAAAGTCGTGTCCCAGGTAGAGTCTGTTTATGGGTGTGTAAGCCGGCCACATCTATAGACAGGAGGCTACGGGGCATCTAGGAATGGTTGACCTTCTTTCTGTCATGTGATCGTGCGATAGAGCCAAGTCATAGGAGATAAGATCCCTTATACTAATCGTGAAATTCCCGTAGGCGCCCAGTATCGGCGGCAAAAGGCGAGAAATGATATGGAAGGCAAAAGAGGTGAGACTGGGTGAATATATTTGTTCTGTTACATGGAGCTGGGCGCCAGACAGGAAATAGTCATATATGCAGGCGGAAGGTGAACATCAGGAATTAAAAAGGGCAAAACAGTCATTGTAGAAGAAAGGACATATTACGAGAATATCTCGGAAATTGTAAAGCTTTGGTTGACTTCAGATCGAGTAGTAAAGGCCATGTGAAAAAGCGGACGTGAAAATATCGACATTAAGGCACCGAATTCCAGTGAAGTTTTTGGGTTAAGCGTGCTCAGGTGGGAGGATAGGTGACCTCCTGGGAAGTTTGCAAGAAATTTTACATAGTCAGACATATGAGACAAAAGGAGAAGTTGGGTTAGCCTAAGGGAAACTAGAGCGTATGGAACGGTTGGAGACCATAAGAGGACGCGCAGGACAAGGCAGACTTGCTCGGTGAAGAGACAGGAAGTACATCACAGCCCTAGAAAATAGGATAGGCTTGAACAGCGGTTGGACGTATTTGGTGGGCTAGTTAATAGTAATCATATATATGTATATATGAAGGTGTAGGATACTCCGAATATGATTGTATTGGTGGACATGTAAATCCCAGCAACCGAAGTTACGGTACAAAAGGCATTAATCGAGTAAGGGTACCGAAGTTCGAGTGGCAGCAAGAGTAAATGGTACAAGTGTTGCAAAGTAAGCTATTATTATTCTACTATAGATTGAGATGGGGAATGAAGATATGAGACGGAGTATAAACGGATAGTGGTACTGGTACACCCAAAAAGGGGGGAAGCAGGTGAGAGGAATGTAAAGATGAGATAGGGACAGTTGATACGGTAATATGTTTGATATAGACGTTTGGAGTATAAACGAAACCCCCTTCATGGAAACAAGTTAGTAAAATCGGAAGATCAGCAACAAGCGGATCGGAGTCAGAATGGTATTGGATAGCCTAAGAGATAGTATGAAGGACAACAACAGCTATAAAAAGGGAGCTCCCCCGAGGTATTTGAGAGACTCCGGACGACTAATTGAACATTCGAGGACGAATGTTCTAAAAGGGGGGAAGGATGTTACACCTCGCGTTTTGTGCATTTGAATATTCCGAGTTAATGTCGGGAAGCTAAGGACAAGGTTAAAATTTTTCTTAGAATGCGTAAGTTGTTTATTCATCCTTTGTATTGGAATGGAGCGTTAAGGATAAATTTGGAATAAGAAAGATTTGGAGGCTAAAAGTGGGGGAAATAATTTCATGAAATGGCACAAGTGTATATTATATATTTGTGGGCTAAATATATGTATGAATGGGCAAGCATGACTAAGCCCAATTTGGATTATGGACCAAAGATGACCAAGCCCAACTAAATTAGTCATCTTTTAATTTGAAGAAAAAAAAAGAAGAAAATTCTAGAAAAATTTAGAAGACAAAGAGGCATGTGCATGGTCATGTGCCACTTATGTATATATATATATATATATGTGTAGGTCATCATCTTGGAATTCAAGAAAATTCAAGAAGAGAAAAAGAAAGAAAAGAGAGGGAGAGTGCATCGGACAAGGGCTGGCCGAAACCAGCCCCTTGAGTTGGTCTTGGAAAAAATATTTTCTCCTTGTTTCTCTACTAATTGGAAGGTCCTCGTCGACGTGGAGTAGTTGTTGGAGCGAGAAAATCATCCGTTGTTGCTTTGAGCTACTTCTAGCCGAGAAAAGGGAAGTGAAAAGAAAGGGTAAGGCTCAATCTTTCTTGCATGTTTTATAGGTGTTTATGCATGTTGTGGTGTGTAGAAAGAAATAAATTTCATGAGATTATGATGTTGTGTTGTATGGCCGTGTATATAGCATGGTGTGGAAGTGAAAAACTAATTTATTCAACATGTTTGGAGTATGTATTATAGATGATTTGTGTATGTTTGGCATGTAGAAATGAATGGATTTCATGGAAATTATGCATGTTGAAGACTAGGCCGTGTGTGGGCTGATTTGGAACGTAATATGATTTGAATATGCTTTCTTGAATTCATGGAAATAATGTTGTAAATGTATGGAATTGTTGATGTAGTATGTGAATTGGGAAGAAAGAAATTCATTGTTATTGCCTTATTGCAATTGTGGAGGTTTCGGGTGGAGTGGAGCATTCCTTAGATTGTTGGAAATATTATATGGATTGCTTAGAGTATTCTTGAATATGGTTTGAATGGTTTCGGATTAGTAATCGAATATATGAGCATTAGTGTTAAATTGATCGTATGAAGTTTACTTGTGTATAAATGGAAGGTTGTATGTAAGATGGTTGGTATTGTTGTTGATATTGTGGCCGAGTTCCATTCTCGGGTTGTTGTTGTTGAATTGGGCCGAGCCATATTCTCGGGACGGTGTATTTACAGGGGAAATGTTGCCGAAATTTCGGCAGACAAAGTGTTATTTTAAAGAATCAACTCATAAATGCCCCTAACTAAGGTTTGGTAAACATGACCAATTTGTAGATTTTGATGGATTTGCAACTTGGATTTGGAGTAGCGAAGGAGCGGAAAGAGGTATGTAAGACCTTACTTTCTTTCTTTGGCATGTCTTAGACGTATAGGCTTGATTTCGCGCCTCGGGGACTTTCCTAACTCTAGAAATCCGTGATTGAAATTCTCTACTATTCACTCAGTAGAATTGAACCCAAAGCTCATGAATAGTGAAAGGAAGATCTAAACCCCCTAGAACTTGCAAGAATAAGACTCGATTACCCTAAGATTTCCCTAAGTAATATCACGGAACGTATTACACGTAAGTTGTGTACGCCGCCTCATTCGACCGAGGCGGGCCCACTACTCCCTAATTCCCTCATATGGCTCCACTTGGTTTATTTCCGTACTATAATTTGAGAAAACCTTTGGACATCACTCCGACTACTGAATAATAGTTGTTTTAACCAATCCCTCGATTCCAAGGCATGATTTTCCTTCCCAAAAGTTTACAAATGTTTTCCAAAATGTTTATTTTTCTTCAAAACCCAAGTTTTACAATATTGAAAGTCTTAATGACTAAAACGACGACTATGGTTCCATGATGATAATGATGACGCCAGAGATGAAAAAATGTGACGATATGGAACGTTAAGCTACTTCTTGAGTTTACACAGGCTCTACTTATGAGCGATGATCGCTTTCCTAAGATTCCAAAGTACACGAAATACTGTCTTGTGACCCTATTCTACGTTGTTCATGATGTTGCTTTTCATTGGTAGTCTCGCCTTAAAATACTCGTCCCTTCAAGGTGAGACAAAGCGATCCCGGTTAATCCATAATGTAATCGGAGGTCACCGACCTTACGTCACTCCGATAGACACATGACCTTCCTTGGGCTCTCATGCATGCTGTTTATATGATAATGTATATAATACCTGATCTTAATAAATGTATGTGTATACACTGTATATGTGGGGGAATGGGGAGGGCAACTGTGTCCACCTGATTCAGCTGGCTTATCATCCCGGACGCGGGATGCCCGGACGCGGGATATGGGAGAGCCGTACGCGGCGTCTGTTACTTGATATTCAATATTCGATATTTGATATATATATAATATGATATATTTGGGACACTTTGTTGGGAAGGGGGGTGGGAGAGCCGATGAATTCGGCGTACAGAATCGTAAGCAAAAAGTACCGTTTTCCGAAAAGTAACTGTTTTCTGTGTACAAGACTAAGAAATACCGTGTTAAAAAAAAAAAAAAAGCTAGGCATGCATGGTATCCGCCCTCAGCGGCACGCACATGTACAGGTTTCTGTCAACCTATGGAATGCTTTATATTTCTATGCAGGCACCGTCCATGTGTACAGGTTATCCACTGATCTCATCACAGATTTCATAATCCCATGATATTGTTGTTCATACTTATGTTCCTGTTCGTATTATTATTCATGTCTTACATACTCAGTACATTGCTCGTACTGACCCCTCTTCTTCGGGGGCTGCATTTATGCCGCGCAGGTACACCCAGACGGAATGAAGCTAATATAGAAGGTGTTCCAGCGAAGTTGGCAAGCTCCATTTGGCACTGGGTGTAAGCGAGTCGGAGTACACGTGCCGGGATTTACGAGTACGATTAGAGACTTTGCGGGACGAGTCGTGGGTTTCGAGTCGGTTGTACTACGATACAAGTTCTGTATAGTTACATATTTTATTTGATTCCAAAGCAACAAAAGAATATTTCCGCGACCTTGTTATGTACATTTGACGTAGAGATTTCAAAAAAAAAATTGTACGTAGAAAGAGTCAGTGGGTTCGCTCGGCTCCGGTTACGGGGTCGGGTGCCCATCACACCCTAGTGAGATCGGGGTGTGACAATGGACTAGAGGTTCTGCCTAGGCTATGAGTGTAGACTACTGAGATCTAGTGTGGTTCACATTACTGCATGTCTTACATGGATGCGCTTAGTGGTTACTTTATTCTTACACTTCATAGATTCCGACGTGATACTTCTACGCTTGAGTTGTTGTTCTTGGACTGTGTTGTGTTTGACTTGATTGCAAGCCTGTCTACCCTTTAGTTTCTTTCTTTATATATATTAGCTAACTGTTGTCGGCCTATGATACCTACCAGTACATAGTGTTTGTACTGATACTACTCTTGCTATACCCTTTTCGGGGTGTAGAGTTATTCCAGGTACATGAGTAAGATTTGATTAGCCTTCAAGGATCTCATGGAATTCATTTAGAATTTTCGGTTTAATTCTCATTCTATGCAGAAGTTGTATTCAGGTTGTGGTTGTAACTTTTATTCAAGTTATATACTTAGAAGCTCTTTTACTATTCAAACCAGATTCCTTGGGTAGTTGTTGTAGTCCGCATTACTAATTATTTATGATTTTATAGTTCTATTGCTATTATTTATTATTTATGTTGTTTGATAAGTCTTTAAAGGATGGGTTCGCCTACCAGGTGGAAAAAGTATAGGTGCCTGCACGACCAGTGATTTGGGTCGTGACAGATTTGGCTTGTTGCCATGTGTGTGGTGTTGAACTTGTTGCTTATTGGCTATGTTGTGGGTGTGATGCGTTCGTCTCTTACATATCTTGTCATTTACCTTTGCTAAAGGAAAAACTGGATTCAGTATTGTTATTGTGATGTGTGCTGATGTAGAGGCACGAATAAGATTTGATATGAATACACTTGATATTGACATCATGCATAGCATTCATACCCAATATTACATGATACAAGGATATGAACTGTGATTTACACTAACGATGAAAGTGAGGAAGAGAAACATCCAAGTCTTCTTATTGTGGTGTTTGCTACATGCATATTTCATATGGCATCTCTTGTATATATTATTTGATGTTTCCGATGTGCTTCGAAGGGAAATGGTTCCGGACGTGGCATTGCACAGATTTGGGAATAAGTTTGCATGGGTAGTTGATTTTCGGATGTTGTTATGTCTATTCAACCTCATGATTATTGTTGAATTTGACATTCATGTTTGCATTTCATCCTGCATTTTTCATGGTAATGTGCTGTAGTTCCAATGGAGAACTTGATGGAAAATGATTATGGAAACATATGATAAGAAAGTGAAGGACGACAGTCACTTCGAAGTTTGTGTGCAGAGTGAGTATAGAAAGTTTTGATATGGAAGCCATCTCTGGGCTGTGTGCAGAATGGCTAGTGTTGTGGAAGCCACCTCTGGCTGTGTGCAGAGTGGCTTGTGTTGTGGAATCACCTTTGGGTTGTGTGCGGAGTGACTGGTACATAGACTTCGCGGGTCCTCCATGGGTCATAACTATCAAGACGTGAAGGTTTTCCGTCCGTAGAATGTGCATACAGTATGAGATAGTTGGCCAATGCATTACATTGCATTGCACCCGCATTCATATTACCTCCCCTCATATCACAAATTCTGGGTGTTGCATTTATTACATTGCATAGTGCGTTTCCACATTGATTCCTTGGTTGATGAATCATTTGAGTTGCTGTGTGCATGTTAATCACTTACCTAGATACTTGATGGATTCGAGGGTGAGAGGTTTCCGCTAAGGCTATGACTGTAGAATATTGAGATCTATTGTGATTCATATTACTGCAAATCGTACGTGAATGTGCTTAGTGACTATATTGTTGCTTACATGTCTATTTGTTGATTTCTTTGTTCATATATTTGAACTAGTTGTTGTCGGCCTATGATACCTACCAGTACATAGTATTTGTACTGATACTACCTTATTGTACTTTTTCTGAGTGCAGAGTTTGTCTCAGATTCTACTTCTGCCTCTCGCGAGTGATCCGAGGCCAAGTTGCAGAGTTTCCATGGTGAGCTACTTGGTGGACTTCCACAGCTCGGAGACTCCTCTTGTTATAGCCCGTATTTCGTACGTCCGGACATAGCGAGACAATGGTGAGAAATTAAGGTCAAGACTATGTTCTGAAGTCATTTTAGGGTACGAGTTGTTAGGAATATTATTTGTGAACATTGGAGGTATGGAAATATTGAGAAAGGCTAAGGGTAAAAAGGAAAATTTGTAAAGTGGCATCATGGGAATAATGTGGAAGGCTAGGGGTGAAATGGTAATTTCACACAAAAGTTCAAGAAAAATTTTAAAAAGGGCCAAAGCTTGCATGAGAAGACAAAGGGGTCATCTTTATTAATTTTCAAGAAAATTCTAGAGAAGGGCCATGTGAAGAATATATGGACCAAAGTGTACATGGCAAGACTTAGCTAAGTCATCTCTTATTTTAAGGAAAATTCAAGAAAAGAAAAGAAAATTCTAGAGAAATGGAGGAAAGGGAATTATGTGTCTATATCCATATTTTGAGGGACTTATTTATAAATATGGAAAGGTGGTGGAATATATATATATATATAAGTTCATCTTTTAATTCAAGATGAATTGGAGAGAAAGACTTGAAAAAAAAAGAAGAGAAAGAACAAGAAGGGCCAATTCGGCCATGAAGGAGGAGAAAGAGAAGATCAAAAAATCTTGCCCAAAAATTTTTGTCTCATGGTATTTCTACTAATTCAAAGATGCTCTCCAACATGGTATAATTGTTGAAGCAAGAGAATTACTCTTTGGTGCAAAACTCCAACCTTAGCTAAGTTGAGAAGTTGTGAAGAAAGGTAAGAATTCATCTCCTTGTTATGTTATGAATGGTTTGGTATGTTGTAGTATGTGGGAAAGAATGAAATTTATAAGAAAATATGGAATGTTGTGAGTAGCCGTGTATATGTAGCATGAGATAGAAGTGACAAACAAATTTATTTAGCATGTTTGGAGTATGTATTATAGATGGTTTGTGCATGTTTGGTATGTAGAAATGAATGGACTTCATGGAAATTTTGCATGTTAAGGGCTAGGCCGTGTGGGGCTTGTTGGGGTGAAATATAATGAACTCATTTTATATGGTATTTTGGTCATTGATTGTTGTAGATTATGTGGTGAAAATGAAGGTTGATGACTCCAATGGAAATTATAATTGTTGTGGGCTGATTTGGAGCATAACGCAATTTTAATATAGTCACTTGAGTGGATGAAAATGATGTTGGTAACTTATGGAATTGTTGATATAGTTTATGAGTTTGAAAGAAATAAATGTATTGTTGAATGTTCTTATTGAATTGGAAGGTGTTGGGTAAAGTAGTATGTTGATTGAATCATTTTGGAAGTCATATGAATTGAATTGAATATGAGTTGAATGTTGCTAGTAAAATTGTTGGCATTGTTGTTGTTGTTGTGGCCGAGTTCCATTCTCGGGTTGTTGTTGTTGAAATGGGCCGAGTTAGAATCTCGGGGATGGCGCATTTACAGGGGAAATGCTGCCGAAATTTTGGTAGGCAAGTGTTATTTTGAGAATTCACCTTTAGATGCTCAAGTTAACATTTGGTAAATGTGACCAATATGTAGATTCTGGCGAACTTGGAGCTTGAATTTGGAGGAGCGTAAGAAGTGGAAAAAGGTATGTAAGACTTTATTTCCTTTCTTTGGCATGTCTTAGACGTGTAGGCTTGATTTCGCGCCTCGGGGACTTTCCTAACTCTAGAAATACGTGTTGAAATTTCCTACTATTCACTCGGTAGAATTGAACCCAAAGCTCACGAATAGTGAAAGGAAGGTCTAAACCCCCTAGAACTTGCAAGAATAAGACTCGATTACCCTAAGACTCCCTAAGTAATATCACGGAACGTATTACACGTAAGTTGTGTACGCCGCCTCATTCGACCGAGGCGGGCCCACTATTCCGGATTCCCTCTTATTGTTTCATTAAGTTTATTTCCGTACTATAGTCAATGAAGGTTTTTGATCGTCATTCCGACTACAAAACAATAACTATTTTAATTTAACCCTTGATCCCAAAAGCGTGATTTTTCTTCCTAAAGTTTACAAATGTTTTCCAAAATATTCGTTTTTCTTCAAAAAACCAAGTTTTACAATATTGAAAGCCTTAAAGACTAAGACAACGATTATGGTTCTATGATGATAATGATGATGCTAGAGGTGAGAAAAAGTATGATGACTGTTTTCCTAAGATTCCCAAGTACACGAAATATTGTCTTGTGACCCTATTCTACGTTGTTCATGATGTTGCTTTTCATTGATAGTCTCGCCTTAAAATACTCGTTCCTTCAAGGTGAGACAAAGCGATTCGGTCAATCCATAATGTAATCGGAGGTTACCGACCTTACGTCACTCCGATAGACACACGACTTTCCTTGGGTTCCCGTATGCATTGTTTATATAATAATGTATATAATACACGATATTGATGAATGTATTTGTGTGCACTCGTATGTGTGGGGAATGGGGAGGGCAATTGTGTCCACGATTCAAATGTTTATCATCCCGGACGCGGGGGTGCCGGACGCGGATTTATGGGAGAGCCGTACGCGGCGTACGATTCCGTGATATATATTCATATATAATATGATATACTTGGGACAACCGTTGGGGAGGGGGTTGGGAGAGCTGATGAAATCGGCGTCTCCGTAGAATCGTGAGAAAAAAAAGTACCGTTTTCCGAAAAGTATCTGTTTTCTATATACAAAAAAAAAAAAAACACCGTGTTCAGAAAAAGGAAAAAAAGCTAGGCATGCATGGCCTCCGCCCTGAGTGGCACTCACAGGTACAGGTTACTCCTTTATCCTATGACACTGTCTATGTTTTCATACAGTATTACTTTCGCACGCATGTGTTACAATTTTATACATGATATGCTCTACGGTTTTACTATCATATTCGCTGCGTCTTACATACTCGGTACATTGTTCGTACTAACCCTGTTCTTCGGGGTCGCGTTCATGCCGCGCGGCACACCCGCACGGATCGAAGTTAACATAGAAGATGTTCCAACGAAGTTGGCAAGCTCCATTTGGCCCGGAGCGTAGCCGAGTCGGGGCACACGTGCCGGGATTTCGATTACGGTTAGAGACTTTGGACGTAGTCGTGGGTTGTGGGAGTCGGTTCACATTATGACATGAGTTTTGTATAGCTACATATTTTAATTGATTTAAAGACAATGAGAGAGTCTTATTATATAAGAGTAATCTTATTAAATACGTTTGCTTTAAAGTTTCAAAAAAAAAATTTCAGTACATGGTAAGAGTCAGCGGGTTCGCTCGACTCCGGTTACGGGGTCGGGTGCCCATCACACCCCAGTGAGATCGGGGTGTGACACCTCTCTTATTACTAGTCTTCTCTTATATTCTAAGATAGTATTTGTATTACGAGGCTTCTAGTTATTTCAGACATGTAGTTTAGTAACTCTTGTACTGTTACATGCTAGATTTCTTGGGGATGTTGTAGTGTTTATCCCGCACTTAGTTATTTATATAGAGGATTTTGAGATTGCTTATTTTATTAAGCATTCTGCATGAAAATTCTAATAATTGGTAGCGAAAGTATAACGACCCGCTTGGTCGTTATAGCTTTTGATCGAATTACCTCGTTAACCCTTCCCCGAGCCCTATTAGTATAATTTTGAACCACGGGGATGGGTAGCACGTTTGTCGAGGTAATCGAGTGAGTTTTATGGCAACTAATAAGAATTAGAACCTTAAAGTCGAAAGTATTTGACCGACAATTGACTTTTGGGTAAACCGACCTTTTTCAAAAATCTGTCGATTCCGAGAGGTGCGGATGGTCGATTAGGACTTGGTGGGATGTTCAGCTCGATTCCCCAGGCACTCGGGATCATTTTAGGTTATTGGTTGGAAAGTTGGCCTTTGGCCATTGGGTGTTGACCCAGTGAAACAGACCTCCGTTGGAAATTCAGAGACCACGAGTGAGTCTATAGCGTGTTTTTATGTATGGTTGCATTCCTGATTTGTATCTTAGAGGTGTTGGGTTTTTAGGGGAAGGCGTGAAGAACCATCATTTTTCTGGTGTCTGATGCCAGCTATGGCGGCATCCTATGCGCTGTAGCGGACCCGCCTCGGCAAGGCCTTGTCCTCTATTACGTTTCGTAGTGGATTCATAGTAATTTGCTACAGCAGACTGGGCTCCACTGTAGTGGACTCGCTGTGGCAGATAGTGAGCCGCAGGAGCGGACCTGCTGTAGTGGCCCCTCTACCGCTGCGGCGGGTGACGCAGACTCGAATCCTATTTAATTCTAAGTTAAACCTTTCATTTCCCATTCCCAAAATTATTTCTCCTAAGTGTCTTGAAGGCAATTTGAAGAGGTACTAAGTGGATTCTTCTTGAGAGTAAGTTCTCTAACCACGAATTCCTTTATTTACCTTTCCTACGCTTGATTCAATTGTAGAAAGTCTGTAGAACTAAAGGAAGAAGATGAGTTTTGACCTATTTCTTAATTATTTGATATTTAGTCTTCCAATATGAGATTAATTGATGGATTTGACTAATCTAAGCCTGAAAATTGACGATTTAATAACCAATAGGCTTAATCTTCCTTTCTAGTTGAGATATTGAAAGACTAAAAGTTAGGGTTTATACACAAATTGGGAGTTTTGCCTTGAATGATAAAATTGATCAATACTTGAGCTAATTTAGCAATTGGGGAGTAGATTTGAACTTCTCGAACGTTGGGTTACCTATTCCATCTTTGAAATACCACCCGTTTTACCCTCGTGGGCTTGTTTTCCCTCTTTTAGTTAGTTGGTTTTTATCCGAAAGAATGTATAGCAATATGGGTATCGTTGATTCTCATTTCTTTCTTAAAATTCGATAATGGCTAGACTTTGAGTACTTAGAGGCTCTTCGGAAGGGGAAGGCTCAGATTTGATTGTTCATGGCTCCAGCTCGACATTTAGGTTACGGCTTACCTTTCGGATAGACTTCGGTTAGCAAAGCATATGGAGAAGTTAGTTAATGTCAGAGAAATCATGGTAAGCCTTCTGGTATGAAGTTGGGATGGATATTATTAGGATTGGTATTGTTGACTGATTTGTGGGCTTGCTGCCTATTGTAGTTTATTGGCTTGATGCCATGTGCGTTATTTTTGACTTGTACTTAGTTGCATATTGTGAGTATGATACGGTTTTCTCTCACTTATCTTGACACTATCATGGATAAAGGAAAGGACTTGACTTGATATTGATATTGTGATATGTGTCCATGTGCGGCACGATTGAGATTTCATTATGATTTATACTTGAGATTGAAACATGCATATCATTCAAACACATTCTACAAGATTCATTGTTGTGAACTGTGATTTGATATTAATAATGATATGAGGGAAAGGGAAACATGTGATGCTTCTTATTATGGTGTTTTCTACGTGCATATCTTCTATGGCCTCTCTTGCATATATATATTTGGTGTTATGTCACAACCTAACCGGATGGCTATGACGGGTACCCTGAGATAACCTACCGAGCACCTCCTAACATCCATCTCAAAATCATATCTAGTTGGACCACATGGATAACTCATAAATATCACAAACAGAAAGAGACGCAAGTTCATTAAATATATATTCACGTCAATAAAATCTCCACCAACTTCGTCACTACGCACAAGCCGACAAGTCGGCCAAAAGCGATATACAAATATGAACCGGTAAGGTTATGGAGCATCTAACTATATACATCTATCTACGAGCCTCTACGAGAAGTGCATAACATCATACAGACAGGACAGTACCCTATCGTGCCCAAAATGTACACAAAAGAATAATACACTAGACTGCAGGTCCTAAGCAAATGGAGCGCTCCTGAGAAGTCGCTGATGAAGCACCTAAGGATCCGATCCGTCCCCCAGCCTACCTGCGGGCATGAACGCAAAGATCCATAAGAAAACGGACATCAGTACGAATAATCTACAGACTATGTAAGCCATGAATAACAACATAATAAAGGTATACAAAGTAATATGAGATAAGAGAGATAACCTATACATCTGGATGCCTCTTAAGGCGGATGTCATGCATGCTTGTTATTTTTTAAAAAACACTTTTCATACATACACATACACACACACACACACACACACACACACACACACACACACACACACACACACACACACACACACATATATATATATATATATATATTGCTACGGAACATGCAGCCCGATCCATATATCATATCATCCCGCGTCCGCGACCTCCCGTGTCCGGAGTAACATCATAATCTGCCCACTGTAGTGGTGTGCACATCTATATGTCTGCCTAGCCGACTATAGCACGGCACGGTGTGAGAAAATAATACATATATATATATATATATATATATAAAGCATGCATGAGAGCCCAAATAAAAAGTTACAATTCTATCGGACTGACGTAAGGTCAATAAACCTTCGATTTCCATTATGGAATCATCATCATCGCTATATCTCACCTTGAAACAACAAGTACTATAAGATGAGATCAACAGCAATGAGTAATAATATTTTAAAAACATTAAGAGCTATAAGCTTTGGTATCTTTAGAAATGGAATCATCATCATCAGCATCATCATCATTATCAACATAGAGAGCATTTGTCAACAATATCATGAGAACCTTGAGAATTATGAGCTTCTAGCGTTTCTTGGAAATAGGACATTATGGATATCATGTATGTGTTCACAATAAGGGAATCATGCCTTTAGAAAGAAATATTAGCCTTAACATACCATTATGTCTCCTTTATTACTTAACGTTCTCCTCCCAAGCTCGCAAATCTGCATTCAAGAGAATTCATACTAAGGTTAAGTCTTGAAAACACTCTTACATCCAAACTAGAGTGATTAGTGAGCTAGCGGAATTTGGGCAGCATTTCCCCTATTTTATCAACTTTCACCAAACTCCAAAACAACTCCAAACATCAATAATAACATCAACAATACCATAATCAAGGAATTATATTCAAATTAGTCTTAACTCAATCCAAAATCTCCTTTCAAGTATACCTCATAGTCATCAACTTCAATTCAACACTTGTGACTTCCCCACTTTAATTCTTTTCCTTTCCAATAATTGATAAACCTTTATACCAACTCAATAATATAAAGAAGATGGAGAACATACCTTATAATAGAAGAACTTCACCTCACTCAGCTTCTCGCAAGATCAAGTCGATCACAAATTTGAAGAGAAGCAAGAACCATCATCATCCATGGATTTACCTTGAGGTTTTTTTGTTTGATCTTCTCTCTTGATGGAATGGAAGATTTTGGAGTATTGTGGAAATTTCAAGAACTCTCTAATAATGTGGGGAAATAAGTGTGGGAGGTGGATATGAAAATTGGATCTTTTGGGACTTAAAAAGGTGTTAAATTCGCCTTCCCGCTTCAACTTGCGGTGGAGATGCAGCTCAGCATACTGAGTATGAGGCTGCATCTCCCCTCCCTTACATGGGGAGGATTATGGGCCATGAGGCCAGCCAATTTGGTGAGTTTGTCGCCAATATGCTGCACAACATACTGAGTATGCGGCCGCATACGGCCCTAAATTTTTTATTTTCGCGAAAATGCGTTCTTTTGATTCGTTTGACCTCCAATACTTATGGGACCTTCTTGGAGCTTGTATAACACTTCATTAATCACCTAATGAGCCCTATGTCTCCCTTTCAAGATGTTTCTAAGAAATGTATAACTCAAATGATACGAAATCTCCCCAAAACATGACTCCAATTCTAATTTCTTCAACGAACTTACTTCCGCCGATTCATTTGACTCCAAAACCTTAAGGAACATACTTAGAATTATTAGATGCACTCCTTAACCTTGTAAGGGCTTCATATCCACTTTAGGCTTGCTTTAGTTTACTCTTAATGCAAACGACATGAAGTTTCCAAAGTGTAACATTCCTCCCCCTTAAGAACATTCGTCCTTGAATGTTAGACTCTTAGGGATTCTACAAAAATTTTGCTTGAGTTTCCCCTGTAACTATACCACTACCAACCTGTCAAAATAGTCCAAAATATATAAAGACTCACAGGGCTACAACAACAACAATAATGGCTACACACGATCGAGAAATTACAAGAAAAAAAATTGCGCACCTGAAGACAATGGCGGCTCTGTCTGAACTTCCTCTGGGAGTAGAAACAAATGTGGATACCTAGAATTCATATCTTCCTCGGATTTCCAAGTCATTTCTTCCCTATTATTGTTTCTCCATTGAAATTTAACTGAAGCTACATCTTTAGTTCTTAGCCTCAGAACTTGTTTATCTAGGATTGCAATGGGAACTTCTTTGTAGGATAACTGCTCGGTGACCTGGACATAATCCATAGGTACAATTACGAAGGATCTCCAATTCACTTGCGAAGTATTGTCACATGGAAAACTGGATGAACTGCCTCCAAGTCCGAAGGTAGGTCAAAATCATATGCCATCTGGCCCACTTTGCGTAAAATCCTGTAAGGCCCGATATATGGAGGACTAAGCTTACCCTTTTTACAAAATCTCATGACGCCCTTCATCGGCGACACCTTCAAGAATACCCAGTCATTAACTTGAAATTTCAAGTCTCGTCGGCGGCTGTCCGCATAAGACTTCTGCTGACTTTGGGCTGTTAATAATCGGTCTTGCATAAGCTTGACCGTTTCTACCGCCTACTGGACCAAATCTGGCCCTATTAATTTAATCTCCCTTACTTCGAATCATCCAATTGGTGATCTACACTTTCACCCATATAAAGCCTCATACGGGGCCATCTGAAAACTGGAATGATAACTATTGTTGTAAGAGAACTCAATAAGCGGTAAGTGATCATCCCAACTACCTCCAAAATCTAACACACATGCCCATAGCATATCCTAGAGAGTCTGAATGGTACGCTCAGCTTATCCATTAGTCTGGGGATGAAATACTGTGCTAAGACTCACTTGAGTCCCCAAACCTTCTTGGAAAGACTTTCAGAAATTAGCAGTAAACTGTGCTCCTCTATCAGAAATAATGGCTACTGGAACACCACGGAGTCGTACTATCTCTTTGATATAAAGGTTCGCATAATCTTTAGTTGAGTACATAGTTCTAATGGGCAGAAAATAAGCTTATTTTATAAGTCTATCCATAATTACCCATGTGGAATCATACGTACGCTGAGAACGAGGCAAGCCTATACTCAAAATCCATATTAATCACTTCCTATTTCCAAGTTGGAATTTCCATAGCTTGCAACAATGCCCCAGGCTTCTAATGCTTGATCTTTACCTGCTGACAATTAAGACATTGAGCCACGAACTCTGCTATGTCTTTCTTCATTCCATCCAGGCACTAAATTGACTTAATATAATGGGAACAAGGGGTTTCCCCGAAAATCTGGTGACGTAATCCTACAACATCAGGAACACATAATCTGCCTCGATATCTGAAAACTCCATCTACAGAAATCTCAAAGGATGACTTTTTCTTCTGAGGAAGTGTATCTCTATAATGAATTAATATGGGATCGTCATATTGGCGCTCATTTACCTCAACTACTAATGACGAGATGGCTGAATTCCAAATAGTAACTCTCATATCGCCTGAGTCCATTAATCGAACTCGTAGACTAGCTAGCCGTTGAAGCTCACGAGCTAACTCCCTCTTCTCTGGTTGAATGTCACATAAGCTACCCATAGATCTCCAGCTAAGGGCATCGACTATGACGTTGGCTTTCCCCAAATGATGTAAGATGCTAACATCATAATCTTTCAATAGTTCTAACCATCGCCTTTGCCGCAAATTTAACTCCTTTTGCTTGAAACTATACTGGAGGCTCTTATGGTCTGTATAAATATCAACATGTATGCCATACAAATAATGTCTCCACATCTTCAATGCATGAATCACCGCGGCCAACTCCAGATCATGGGTTGGATAATTTCGCTAATGTTTCCGCAACTGTCTTGAAGCATAAGCAATAACCTTACCGTGCTATATCAATACGTAGCCTATTCCAATACCTAAAGCATCACAATAAATAACAAATCCCTCCGATTCTTTTAGAAGTGTCAAAATCGAGGCCGAAGTCAATCTGTTCTTTAGCTCCTGAAAACTATGCTCACAAATAGCCGTCCATTGAAATTTAGCAGATTTCTGAGTCAACTTCGTCAGTGGTACAAAAATAGAAGAAAATCCTTCCATAAATCTTCTGTAATAACCTGCCTAACCCAAAAAACTATGAACTTCAGTAGGTGTTGTAGGCCTTGGACAAGTCTTCACCACCTCAATCTTTTGGGTATCCACTCGAATACCGTCAACTGAAATAATGTGCCCTAGAAAAGTCACAAAATTCAACCAGAACTCACATTTTGAGAACTTTGCATATAACTTCGAAGCCTGAAGAATTCTAATCACAACACGTAAATGATCCGCATGCTCTTCCTCGGATCGATAATGTACTAGGATGTCATCGATAAATACAATCACAAAAGAATCCAAGAAAGGCCTAAATATTCTATTCATCAAATCCATGAATACCACTGGTGCGTTGGTCAACTCGAACGACATTAACTGAAATTCAAAATGACCATATCTTGTTCTGAAGGCCATCTTGGGAATGTCCTTCTCTCTAACCCTCACCTGGTGGTACCACGATCTCGATCTCTATCTTCCAAAAC
>NW_026725493.1:0-59897 GCF_029784015.1 Lycium ferocissimum
TCCAAATCAAGGGTAGTCATGGATTCCTTCGGAGAGGAAAGAATTAATTCGTGAACTTCACCTGCTAGCCAGCCTCAAAGTTCGTTTAATTGATTCGGGCAATGCAAGAGTTGGTATTCACAACCCAACTATTTCATCCTTAGATATGGAGGTGAGAGAGAGCCAATATGAAGATCCCCGGTTGAGCCATTATAGAGATACATTTCATGAGAAAGAAAAGTCTCCATTTGAAATTTCAACAGATGGAGTTCTTAGGTACCGAGACAGGCTATGTGTTGCAGATGTTGCGGGACTACGTCACCGGATTCTAGAAGAAGCTCATTGCTCTCGGTATTCTATTTATCCAGGAGCGACAAAGATGTATCACGACCTCAAGCTAATGTATTGGTGGGATGGAATGAATAAAGACATAGCATAATTTGTAGCTCATTGTCCAAATTGCCAACAAGTGAAAATTCAAAGATCAAAAGCCAAAAGAGGCTTATTAGCAAGCACAAATCCCGGCTTCGGAAATGGGAAGTGATCAACATGGATTTTATTGTAGGGTTTCCTCGTTCCCAAAACAAGTATGACTCCATATGGGTGATCGTGGACAGGCTCACGAAATCAGCTCATTTTCTTCCAGTCAGAACCACATATTCGGCAGAAGATTATGAAAGATTGTATCTCAAAGAGTTTGTGTGACTTCATGGTGTCCGGATATCTATTATCACAGATCGAGGAGCATAATTTACAACTAACTTCTGGAAGTCTTTCGAAGAAGGTTTGGGTACTAAAGTAAGGCTTAACATAACATTCCATCCACAAACTGATGGGCAGGCCAAACGTACTATTCAGACCTTGGAAGATATGTTACGGGCATGTTTGCTAGATTTCGGTGGTAATTGGGATGACCACTTACCCGTTATTGAGTTTGCATACAATAGTAGTTATCATTCCAGTATTCGGATGGCCCCATATGAAGCTCTATATGGAAGAAAGTGTAGATCTCCAATTGGGTGGTTTGAAGTAGGAGAGGCACAACTAATAGGCCCGGAGTTGATTCAACAAGCGGTGGAAAAGGTCAAGGTTATCCGAGATCGATTGTTAACAGCCCAAAGTCGTCAGAAATCTTATGCGGACAACCGTCAGCGAGACTTAAAATTCCAAGTTGATGATTGGGTATTCCTAAAGGTATCATCGATGAATGTCATGATGAGATTTGGCAAGAAGGGAAAGTTAAGTCCTCGATACATTGGACCTTACAAGATTATCCGCAAGATAGGCCAAGTAGCATATGAACTGGACTTACCCCAGAACTTGAATCAGACCATCCAGTTTTCCATGTATTAATGCTCCGTAAGCGTGTCAGAGATCCTACTAGGATCGTTCCGGTAGATGATGTTCAAGTTACGAAAAAGTTGACTTATGAGGAGGTACCCATTGACATACTAGGTAGGCAAGTACGGAGACTTAGGAACAAAGAAGTAGCTTCAGTCAAGGTCTTATGGAGAGACAATAACTGAGAAGAAATGACTTGGGAAGCGGAAGAAAGCATGAAGTCCAAGCACCCACACTTGTTTTCACCCCCGGAAGAGGTCCAAGATGAGACATCAATATTATGAGGTATGTATGCTTTCCTTTTACGCTTTTGGTCATGTGTGGCCATAATTTATTGCTATTGTGTTGTAGTCCTGTGAAGCATTGTTATTGTGGGCTGTTGTGACAGGATGGTATGCTCTATATTACAGGGGAAACTCTGGCGTAATTTTTGTAGAATTCCTGAGAACATAACATTCAAGGACGAATGTTTTTAAAGAGGGGAAGAGTGTTACACCCCGTACTTTGTATGTCGGAATATTTTAAGTTGTTTGCGACGAGTTGAGAACAAGGCTATTCTTCTGACTTTGTTTCAAGACACAAGTTGCTTATGAATTAGGTTGGATGGAAATATTAAGGAATTTGAGGTTAAAGGTGGAGTTATGGGAACTAATAATATTTCATGAAAGTTGGAAAAATTTGGGACCAAAAAGGAATTATAGAAAGTTGGCCATTATTTGAAAATGGCCCTAGGTGGCCGGCCATGTGAGTGTGTGTGGGCCATAGGGCCATGTGTTAAATTATATATATATATGTGTGTGGATAGCTTATAAGACAATTCATCATTTTGGACTTGGAAAGTTCAAGAGAAATCAAGAAAAGAAAAGATAAGGAGAAGAGAAGAGAGCACGGCCATGGTGGCCGTGACTTGCTCCACAAGAGTGGTCAAGGAAAATCTGTTTCTTCATGCTTTTCTACTAATTAGAGGGTCCTCTACGACGTGGAGTGGTTGGTGGAACAAGAAAAACACTCTCCTTGCCAAACATGTTCTTAGCCGAGAGTGAAGAAGCAAGAGGAAAGGTATGGTTCAATTCTCTTTTGCATGTTTTGTGGCTGCCTTGGATGTGTTATATTGCATGGAAATGGATAAAAATCATGAAGAGTTGTGTGTTGTAAGTTGTGGCCGTGTGTAGTATGTTGAGGCCGTGTATGTGTGAGGTTGTGTTGGAGTGAAGAATTAATTGTATGTAGCTTGTTTGTGTGTTGTTGTAATGTATAGAAGATGAATAAAATTCATGAGATTGTGTATGTTGGTGTTTAGCGTGACTAGGGCTGTTTGTTATGCTAGAAATGAACTAATGTTACCTAGTAATTTGGTTGTCGCCGTTATGGATTTTATGGTGTAAAATGAAGTTTAATGATCAAGTTGAAAGATTGAAACCGTGTGGGCTGATTCGAGGCATAATGTAATCTTAATGTGGTTTCTTGAATTTGTGGAAATAATGTTGCTAAAGTGTGACTTAGTGGTGTAGTTATGAATTTAGAAAGAAGGGAATGTGTTCATGTTGTGTGGCCGGATTGGAGAAGCTTCGGATAGAATGATGCTTTTGTTGGAGAGTTTGAATTATTGTGAAAGTTGTTTAAAGTATTATTGAATGTGGTTTGAATGGTTTTGAAGGTATGAACTTGAGTTGAAATGAGAATTTTAGCCTTATGTTGGAAAGTTTGTATTTTGCGCATACTTTGCATATATATTGTAAAAATATTATGAAACGCTTCCGTATGGCGTTGTAATGATTTTGATTGGTAATGAATGTGAGTATGATGGTGATGGTTTGAAAGTTGAAGTCGGAATGGAAGCGATTGCATTAGGTAAGAAGAAGACTAGTTGCGGATTGTATTGTGGTTATTGTGGTTGTAGGTGTTGTTGTTTGGTTGTTGTTGATATTTTGAGCCGAGTTGAGTCTCGGGGGTGCCATATTCTTAGGGGAGGTCTTTGCGGAATTTCGGTAGTCAAATGCTTAACCAAAGTTGAATGTTAACTTGCATGAATAGTAATTGGTAAGGATGACCATTTGCAGATTACGACGAAACGGGAATTGAAATTGGACGGCGTGAGGCACAACAAAGGTATGTAAAGCTTGCCCTTTCCTTCCTTTGGCATGTCCTAGCCCTACTAGGCTAAGATCGGAACCCGGGATAATTCGCTCTTGGAAATTCGAGTTTGATTTTGCATACTATTCATTAAAACAATTGAATTATAATCCTTTTATTTGATCAAAAGAATGCTTTAACCTTTGTAACTGTTGTAAACGTGTCTGGATCGCTCCGACACTTTTATGGATGGCTTTAGGTAGCCTAATGTTTGTAATTTATGTCCGCCGCCTCGGCCGACCCGAGGTGGGGCCCACGCATCCCGAGATCTCCCAATGTCGCCCTGTTTGGTATACTTGTGTGATTTTGAAAAGAAAAACTTTTAACTATTGCTCCGATTGCTATAAAATAGTTATTTTAACTACCTCGTTGGATTTTATAATACACTTTGACTTATAAAAACGATTTCAAAAGATTGTAACTATTGTATACTATTTCCAATAAACCCGAAACTTTCGTACTTACTAATGATAATAAATATATTTGGTCATCGGATTTTGGAAGGTAATTAAATTGTTTGTTTGCTATTAATATGTTTTCGAATAATGTTTGAAAAAGAACCCGATTTAACTATTGTCTTGGTTTTAAAGAAATGGTGTGCTCCGGGTTGTTTTGTTGAGTTTGTAATAAAAGAAATTACATACGTATGACTACTTATGATTTTGCTCGTGTATTTCGTTACTACCTCTTTTCCGCCGAGTCCCGGCCGGTATGTGTGATATTGTCCGCCGGATACTTGACCGCGGTGCCGAACCATGTGTATGCGTGATATCGTCCCATTGGATACCGCCGGATCACTTGGCCGCGGCATGTGTATGCGTGATATCGTGATATCGTCCATTGGATACTTGACCGCGGGCATGTGTATGCGTGATACGACCATGGGCGGATTCTTGACCGCGGTGTATGTATGTGTGCCGTTTGTATATATTGTGTTATATATATTTTGGCTCCTGGCCGCGGTATATTTATATATATTGGTGACATTAGCCGCTGAGTTCCTGGCCGCGGTATATGTGTGAATGCATGTATGATCTGGACGTCAGATGCAAGTGCGTCGGTATTGGGACTATTATTTTCGCGTTTGGTGCACTTTATTTCGTTTTCTGTATTTTCTGCTTTGCATACTCAGTACATATTCCGTACTGACCCCCTTTCTTCGGGGGCTGCGTTTCATGCCGCGCGGTACCCGCGGATGAGCGTCATGATGCGAGAGAAGATGTCAAATTTGGATTGGCGAGCTCCATTTCTCCGAGTCTTTGCGGAGTCGAGTGTGTTTGTATGGTGTCGAAGTTATGTTAGAGACTTTGCGAACGTGTCGTGTGTACGAGATGTCCGTTTGTAAACTTGACTATGTAAGCCGGTGTATCGGTATGCATTGTGTTATGAGTTTCGTGTGTTTCTGATTCGTTATGGTTACGGATTTTGTTTGATTTGAAAAGATGAAAGCCATGTATGTTTTCAAAAAAATTTCACCCTGTGCTTATGTTATGCTTTGTGAGCCCAGTATGGCTATGAGTATTATGAGAGTCCGCGGGTTCGCTCGGCCCTAGGTAAGGGTCGGGTGCCCATCACACTATTGTCGGATTCGGTGTGTGACAAAGTGGTATCGAACTGTGTCCGTCCTAGGGGTTGTTGCAAAGTCGTGTCCGAGTAGAGTCTTGTTTATGGTGTGTTGCGCGCCACATTTATAAACGAGGAGGCTACGGGGCATTTAGGATGGTTACTCTCCTTTCATTTCTGAGATCGTGCCATAGAGCCAAGACATAGGAGATGGGACTCCTTACCCCGATTTGTGATTGCAGTTAATGAATGACGCTGATAAAAGGAAGTGATTGATGATGTTGGAAGTCGCGAAGTACGCAGGTAAGCAAAGGTATGAAGATGTATGTTGGGAAAGATATTGAAGTTGCGATCGAAGTACGAGTTGAAGCCTAAAGGGGAAAGCAAATAAGAAGGTGTAGCAGGTGCCGTTTGAGTTGGGCATGCGAGGTATGTTTATCGTTTGTGTATTATTGATGATATCGAGCCCTGTGTGGCCGCGATATGGTATGATGTATGTACGTATGATGGCCCCGTGAGGCAACGGTTGGTATTTTTACGTGTTCGAGGTTTTGAGATAGCAAGAAATGTAGAGGAAACTCGTCGAAATCTCCCCGGGTGCTTGTAAGACCCGTAAGGCTAGTTGAACATTCGAGGACGAATGTTCTAAAGAGAAAGGATGTTACACCCCGTACTTTGTATGTCGGAATATTTTAAGTTGTTTGCGACGAGTTGAGAACAAGGCTATTCTTCCGACTTTGTTTCAAGACACAAGTTGCTTATGAATTAGGTTGGATGGAAATATTAAGGAATTTGAGGTTAAAGGTGGAGTTATGGGAACTAATAATATTTCATGAAAGTTGGAAAAATTTGGGACCAAAAAAGGAATTATAGAAAGTTGGCCATTATTTGAAAATGGCCCTAGGTGGCCGGCCATGTGAGTGTGTGTGGGCCATAGGGCCATGTGTTAAATTATATATATATGCGTGTGGATAGCTTATAAGACAATTCATCATTTTGGACTTGGAAAGTTCAAGAGAAATCAAGAAAAGAAAAGATAAGAGAAGAGAGAGAGAGCACGGCCATGGTAGCCGTGACTTGCTCCACAAGAGTGGTCAAGGAAAAATCTGTTTCTTCATGCTTTTCTACTAATTAGAGGTCCTCTACGACGTGGAGTGGTTGGTGGAACAAGAAAACACTCTCCTTGCCAAACATGTTCTTAGCCGAGAGTGAAGAAGCAAGAGGAAAGGTATGGTTCAATTCTCTTTTGCATGTTTTGTGGCTGCCTTGGATGTGTTATATTGCATGGAAATGGATAAAAATCATGAAGAGTTGTGTGTTGTAAGTTGTGGCCGTGTGTAGTATGTTGAGGCCGTGTATGTGTGAGGTTGTGTTGGAGTGAAGAATTAATTGTATGTAGCTTGTTTGTGTGTTGTTGTAATGTATAGAAGATGAATAAAATTCATGAGATTGTGTATGTTGGTGTTTGGCCGTGACTAGTACTGTTTGTTATGCTAGAAATGAACTAATGTTACCTAGTAATTTGGTTGTCGTTGTTATGGATTTTATGGTGTAAAATGAAGTTTAATGATCCAAGTTGAAGATTGAAACCGTGTGGGCTGATTCGAGGCATAATGTAATCTTAATGTGGTTTCTTGAATTTGTGGAAATAATGTTGCTAAAGTGTGACTTAGTGGTGTAGTTATGAATTTAGAAAGAAGGGAATGTGTTCATGTTGTGTGGCCGGATTGGAGAAGCTTCGGATAGAATGATGCTTTTGTTGGAGAGTTTGAATTATTGTGAAAGTTGTTTAAAGTATTATTGAATGTGGTTTGAATGGTTTTGAAGGTATGAACTTGAGTTGAAATGAGAATTTTAGCCTTATGTTGGAAAGTTTGTATTTTGCGCATACTTTGCATATATATTGTAAAAATATTATGAAACGCTTCCGTATGGCGTTGTAATGATTTTGATTGGTAATGAATGTGAGTATGATGGTGATGGTTTGAAAGTTGAAGTCGGAATGGAAGCGATTGCATTAGGTAAGAAGAAGACTAGTTGCGGATTGTATTGTGGTTATTGTGGTTGTAGGTGTTGTTGTTTGGTTGTTGTTGATATTTTGAGCCGAGTTGAGTCTCGGGGGTGCCATATTCTTAGGGGAAGTGCTGCCGGAATTTCGGTAGTCAAATGCTTAACCAAAGTTGAATGTTAACTTGCATGAATAGTAAGCGGTAAGGATGACCATTTGCAGATTTCTCGACGAAACGGGAATTGAAATTGGACGAGCGTGAGGCACAACAAAGGTATGTAAAGCTTGCCCTTTCCTTCCTTTTGGCATGTCCTAGCCCTACTAGGCTAAGATCGGAACCCGGGGATAATTCTCGCTCTTGGAAATTCGAGTTTGATTTTGCATACTATTCATTCAAATAGCAATTGAATTATAATCCTTTTATTTGATCAAAAGAATGCTTTAACCTTTGTAATCGTTGTAAACGTGTCCGGATCGCTCCGACACTTTTATGGATGGCTTTAGGTAGCCTAATGTTTGTAATTTATGTCCGCCGCCTCGGCTCGACTTGAGGTGGGGCCCACGCATCCCGAGATCTCCCAATGTCGCCCTGTTTGGTATACTTGTGTGATTTTGAAAAGAAAAACTTTTAACTATTGCTCCGATTGCTATAAAATAGTTATTTTAACTACCTCGTTGGATTTTATAATACACTTTGACTTATAAAAACGATTTCAAAAGATTGTAACTATTGTATACTAATTCCAATAAACCTGAAACTTGTTTCGTACTTACTAATGATAATAAATATATTTGGTCATCGGATTTTGGAAGGTAATTAAATTGTTTGTTTGCTATTAATATGTTTTCGAATAATGTTTGAAAAAGAACCCGATTTAACTATTGTCTTGGTTTTAAAGAAATGGTGTGCTCGGGTTGTTTTGTTGAGTTTGTAATAAAAGAAATTACATACGCATGACTACTTATGATTTTGCTCGTGTATTTCGTTACTACCTCTTTGAACGCCGAGTCCCGGCCGGTATGTGTGATATTGTCCGGGGCCGGATACTTGACCGCATGTATGCGTGGCCGTGATATGACCGCCGGATACTTGGCCGCGGCATGTGTACGTGTGATATCGTCCGTGGATACTTGACCGCGGGTCAGACATGACCGCCGGATTCTTGACCGCGGTACGCGTGTATGTGTGGTAGTATATATTTGTGTTATTAACCGCCGGGGTGTATATTTATATATATTATGATATTAGCCGCCGGGTTCCCGGCCGCGGTATGTGTGTGAATGTATGTATGATCCGGATGTCGATGCGTGCGTTGGTATTGGGACTATTATTTTCGCGTTTGGCACACTTTATTTCGTTTTCCGTATTTTCTCGCTTTGCATACTCGTACATATTCCGCATCGACCCCCCTTTCTTCGGGGCCGCGTTTCATGCCGCGCGTGTACCCGTCGATGAGCATGATGTAGTTGCGAAGATGTCCCGCTGGATTGGCGAGCTCCATTTCCTCCGGAGTGCTGCCGGGTCAGAGTGTGTCTGTATGGTGTCCGAAGTTATGTTAGAGACTTTGCGTACAAGGTCGTGTGTACGAGATGTCCGTTTGTAAACATGGCCTATGTATTGTGTTATGAGTTTCGGTGTATCGGTATTTGCATTGTATTATGTTTTCAAAAAATTTTCGTGTGTTATGCTTTGTGATATCGTTATGGTATTATGAGAGTCCGCGGGATTTTGTTTGATTTGAAAAGATGATAAAACGTGTATGTTTTTAAAAAATTTTCACCCCCGTGCTTATGTTATAATTCCCGTGAACATAAGATGGTGATGGTATGCTTTAAAGAGAATGTTTTTAAAGAGGGGAAGAGTGTTACACCTCGGAAAACGTAGGGTAAGGCGTATGCGATGCCCCTACAAGTAAGAAAGGTTACTTAATGGTTCTAACTACTATTCCAAAGACGTTTGAGGCAAGAGAAGAAAGTTCGTTGAAGAATGTCAAGCATAAGTCGTGTTGTGAAAAAGGGTTTGCAAAGTACCGAGTTAATGTTGACTTAATGATGTCTTAAAGAAGAGTTATAACTCTTCTTAGATTGTTAATGAAGTTCTAAACAAGTGCTAAGAAGGTTCCATAAGGATTGGAGATCAAACGGAACGACGAGAACAAGTTCAGAGAGAAGGTGAATTATACGACCATTTATATGGTGCGTATAATATTATACGGTCCGTATAATGGTCCGTATAACCGTTACAATGAAGGTCCATCACTGATGGAGTTATATGGTCACTTATACGGACCGTATAAAATTATACGGACCGTATAAGGTACCGTATAAGGGTTACAGAAATGAGTAATTGTTGGGGAAATTTCACGGCCACTTATACAGACCATATAAGTTTATACCGACCGTATAAGTGTCCGTATAATTCACGACGAGTAAGATTTTTCCAAATATAAATATAAGACCCCAAGTTATTATTTCCATTTTTCTCACTTCTTCAGTTCTCTCTAAACCTCTAGAATATTCCACACACTTCTTTTATAAGAATTCAAGGGAAATCAAAGATCAATATTATCAATTCAAGGGAATCAAGTGCAAGGAAGCTTTCTAGGGTTGCTAGAAGTTAAGAATCTCTTGGAAGTTGACGCTAGGGTTTTCTCCAAGTGAGGCATTTCTATCCCAAACCCATTTCTACATAATCAAATGTGAGTTTTATGATCATTTCATGTTATTTAGAATATTGAGTAGTTGAAACACTTGGATTGTGGAAGGAAGTAGAAGATGGGTTACAAATATTAGAATAGTAGTATTTTTGAGTAGTAGCTTCACATGAATAATGATTCTTGACATGTTACGAGTATAATTACGTTATAAATGATATTAAGAATATGGGAGAAAGATCATATGAGGATGAATGTGGTGTTATATTATGGCTATGGTTATGAATGACTTTGAGAGGGAATTTTGGAAATTGGATAATGTCGAACTTGTCAAGTTATGGATTGTGATATTATGAATATTGTTATTTATGTTTGGGAGTTGCTATATCATATGGAGGAAGTTGTAGAAACAAAGGAGATGCTGCCTAATTTTCGTTAGTTTGAGCCTAAGCTTAAGTATGTTTCCGATTATCTAATCTTAGCAGGAATTCCTTGGAATGTAGAATTACGAACTTGGAAGGAAGCTTATAGTCGGCAAGTTAGAAAGGCGTAAAGGTATGTAAGGCTAGTCCCTTCTTTTCCAAGGCATGATTTTTATAACATGACTTCCTTTATCTTTCCAAGACCTTCTTATATTCCGAAAACTATGAGCCTATAATTATAAAGAGCTCCTCATGAGATAAAGACAAGAGAGATATGTTACGAATATGACAATGATGATGATGAGCCTAAGTTGGAAATTTCAAAGCTTATGATATTATATTCTTATGAAGCTAGTGATTCCTTGATGTTATTCATTGTTGCTAGACTGACGTTATAAAGCTAGTTCCTTCAAGGTGAGGCATGATGATTATGACTGCTCCATAATAGAATCGGGGGCTTCTCGACCTTACGTCACCCCGATAGATTTATAGCTTGTCCTTGAGTTTTTATGCATGTTTTATGATAAGTATATGATGATGATATTCACCGTACCTATATGGTCAGGCAGACACCGCTAAGGCGGGCGGCGTATACACCATGTCTAGAGGGCATGGGCAGACACCACTGGTGGGCGGCATAAGATGGTTACCCCAGACGCCGGCGGCCTGGACGCGGGCTAATGATGCTCACACCGTACCTATATGATCCGGCAGCTTATATATACATACTTGATATGATGTTGTTCATGATGTAAGTTAGCATGTATTATTCCATCTTAAGTGACATTTAGCTACTGCTTATTTCATTACTTGATGTTTCCTTATCTTTTCGATGTGTTATTATTGTTCATGCCTTACATACTCAGTACAATGTTCATATTAACGTCTTTTCTTTTTGGACGCTGTGTTCATGCCCACAAGTAGACAGGGAGGTGGCCCAGATTCTTAGGAGCTACTCAGCAGATTTATAGGAGCACCCCACTCTTTCGGAGGTTCCATTTTTGAGATATTATTTTTGTGTATATATTTGGGCACGATGGGGTCCTGTCCCGTCCTTATGGCTTAGTACTCTAGTAGAGGCTCATAGACGCGTATGTGTGGGTGGTAGATGTGCCATGATGACCACATTGTAAATTTGTATATTATTTTTGCAGCCTTGAGGGGTTATATATATTCATGTGTTGCCTTCGAGATTATATGTGTCCAGGAAGAGTACGATGATTAGCATAAGGAGTGGTGCTCAGTCGTCAGCCACGGATACCCGTCATGGCCCCTAGTCGGGTCGTGACAACAAACATACCCAACTGATCAGTGGTCGCACATCTACGTACCGTACCGGGCCTACTATAGCGCGGCTCGATAAGTAAAATAGTGTAAATAGAGTGTATTTATATATAAATGCATGCAGAGTCCAAGAAATAGACATAGGTCTTTCGGAGTGACGTAAGGTCGGGACCTCCGAATTAGTTATAGAATGTATATCGAGGCCAAAAGAACAATCAATAATAGTTAAGATATCAACAAACAAGCATAAGGATTATACGTTACATTTTGTTGAATTTAACAAGGGTCAAGGAGTGCGCACTAACAGACTTTTAGTCGTAATACATAAGGTCTTTTAGAGAAAATCGTATAAAATATACTTTTCCATAAAATCGTTAAATCTCGTAAAACATAGCTTTTTCTCAAAATTTAGCTTTTTTATAAAAACGTATCCTTTCTTTGTAAAACTTCGAACAGTTCGAATGGAGGAGCATGCACGCTAAATATCTCTAAGACTCATGCCAATGAACTGAGGACAGATAAACCTTACATTCCTGTCTCTGCTGCTTTGCTAATCCTGACTTGCTCCTTTATTCCACCGCTCGTCCCTTCATCCCGAAACCTATATCGACAAATACTTCCTTTAGTCAATTTAGTAGATTTCGTAGATTCAACTTATCCAAATCCTATAGTCTTAAAGAGTTCGATTTACGAAAAATTCGGTAGCACTTCCTCTGTTTTTGTTATATCCCGGCATAGGTCAGATAGCCGTAATATCACTAACAACAACAACAACAATAATACTAAGAATCAACATCCATAACCTCTATTCAAACAAATATTCATATAAATCCATCCGTAGCACCCACAACGAGGATAATCTCTCTTTTCCGATCAATTCAACTTACTATGCGATAATCTAGCGAGTATTACTACGAATTAACTCAATTGCCAAAGAAGGAGCGGGTTTTACCATAATTTGTCTTGGAAACTTCAAGGACCAGATTGCACGGAGGGGTTCCGCCTCCTCCTACGATGCCACGATGGAAAAGCCGAAGTCTACGAAGCATTACACACCCCCTGAGCCTTAATCTCCTCTAGATCTTACCAAAATTTGTGCCAAAATACCCCTAATCTCTCTAAGGTTTGCTTATGGATGTAAATCTGATGTTTTGGGGTTGAAATGGGTGAAACGGTGAGTTGGTGGGGTATTTATATGTGTGTGTATCGGGTTTGGCTTAATGGACCGAAATTAGTGGGCTTTTAAGTGATTTATAGAATTTCCGCTTGGGTTTGCAGGCCTCTGGTAGTCCGTTTTAAAATGCTCATAATTTCCTACTCCGATCTCATATTGGCAAACAGTTTGTTGCGTTGGATTTTAGACTCGACGAACTTCATTTTAGGCTCTTGAAACACCTCAAACCTCCTTGTATGCTAAAATTTACACTCCCATCTAGTTGGACCAATATTTTCTTATGAAATTTCACAAACTTCTTCCAAAGTCCTATTAACTTTCTTTTCTTGTATCCGCTTGACCTCGGTGTCACACCCTTAATCCGATAGGGTGTGATGGGCACCCGACCCTTACCTAGGGCCGAGCGAACCCGCAGACTCTCATAATACTCATAGCCATACTGGGCCCACAAAACATAACATAAGCACGGGGTGAAAATTTTTTCGGAAAACATACACGCCTTTCATCTCTTCAAATCAAATAAAATCCGTAGTCACAACAAATCTGTAATATAATGCATAATAATGTATCGGCCTACATAGCCGATTACAAAACTGACATATCACGCACACGACACTGTCTGCAAAGTCTCTACCAACATCTCAGATATCACACAAACGCACTCAGACTCGGCAGCACTCCGGAGGAAATGGAGCTCGCCAATCCCGCTGGAACATCTCCTGCTAACATCATCTACTCATCTGTGGGTACCTGCGCGGCATGAAACGCAGCCCCCGAAGAAAAGGGGTCAGTACGGAATATGTACTGAGTATGCAAAGCAGGAGGTACAGAAAACGAAGTCATAATCGAAGTGCGAAGTACAGAAAGTGAGCATGACAACTCGGAAAACCAAAGTGCTTGCATCCGAGGTACAAATCATACATAAGCGGTACAGAAGACAAATATAACCATCAGAATGCCAAAATACTTACTTAACTTTCTTTTGGAAAAACATTCCTGTCTCACATATACGGAAAATAGAACATATCATATGAGCTGACATTAACCGACTGATTCCATTCCAGAATACGTATATCATACCACATCATACTTCGTATTCCAAAAGGCAATACGAAGAAACAAACCGAGTCATAATCGAAACGAAATAAGAAAGTAAGTGCCAATCCAAAATACCAAAGTGTTTATTTTCAATATCACTCAACATACCGCGGTCAAATACCCAGCGGTCAATACCACACATACACATACCGCGGCCAGGAACCCAGCGGTCAATATCACACGTACACATACCGCGGCCAGGGAACCCGGCGGTCAATATCACTCAACATACCGCGGACAAGTACCCAGCGGCAATATCACACAACATACCGCGGACAAGTACCCAGCGGCAATATCACACATACACATACCGCGCCAAGAATCCAGCGGCAATATCACATACACACATACCGCGGCCAAGAATCCAGCGGTCATGTCACGGACATGCGGTCAAGTATCCGGCGGATAATATCACACATACACATGCCGCGGCCAAGAATCCGGCGGTCATGTCACGACCGCGGTCAAGTATCCGGCGGACAATATCACACATACCGGCCGGGACTCGGCGAAAAATGTAACAACAAAATGCACGAGCAGAATCACAAGTAACCAAATACAATTTAAAATATTTTCAAAGACTTAATAGGTTAATCAAACGACCCATCATTTGTAAGCCAAAACATTAGTCAAATCAGATTTCCTCCCGAATATCACTCGGGAATATATCAAACCGAACTTCCGAAACCATATTCACGTATCAAAGTCATAAGCATAAAAATCGTTATTTCAAACTCAACAGATAGATAAGTAATCATACTCGGGGGTCGGAAGGTAGTCAGATTGGATTCTTTCGAAACTAGGTCATTAGAACCAACATAGAAGGTCGCGGGACCCACGGACGAGCGTCAACCCAATCCGGGCCCGCCTATGAAAATTTAAGTCATTACTCGTCATAAAGTCATTTGCGAAAGTATCAAAGTGATCCGATCGTTTCCTTGAAAGTTACGGGCGTTCGTAGTTTCGAAATCGTTTAAGAACAAATCTCTTTTGAAAACAAAACTCTTTGGCAACCTTGAAAATTTAATCATACAAAAGTCATAAGGATCATAACTCGACCGCATTAAGGATACGAATATCAAGAAACAAATAAGAATCGTTTCCACCACATTTCAAACTCAACCATATCAAAAACACACGAACCATAGCCCGACCATGCTAAGGATACCAACATCAAAAGCAAATACGAATCACAAACATACTCGAAACTTAAGAATGGAATTACCCCGAGGCACAAATCGTGTCATACCTTAATCCCGTCTAAGACATGCCAAAAGAAAAGAAGGGTAAGCTTCACATACCTCGTCTATTCTCGAAGCTAATCCAATCTTACGTCGCGAACTTCCCAAGCTCTACAATATGCCATTAAGAATCAAATATTAGCTAAGAGCATTTAGGGACCCGATTCCAAACGAATACCAAATTTAGAAAATTGGGCAAGCATTTCCCCGTAAATACACCAACCCCGAGAATTCAACTCGGCCAATATTATCAACAACAATACCAACAACCATTCTAACAACATCAATCATTAATTCAAAATGCATTCTAACATTAACAACCTTCTTTCACATAATGTAACGACATTCACTTATATTCAATTCAACCGCATATAACCAAACTAACACCAACGCTACACATTCAATTACTAATCCGAAACCATTCAAACAATATTCAAGAACACTTTAAACAATCCGCAAAATATTCCAAACAACCCAACCACTATACTATTCCACCCGAAACTTCCAAATGCCATAAGAACAACAACAATACATGTTTTTCTTCCAAATTCATAAACCATCATTTTCATTATGGAATCCATATCAACAACAACCAAAATATTAAATAAAAATTAGTTCATCACTCCAACGTAACCAACACCTACACGGCTTCACTTCAACATACCATATTTCATGAATTTCCACACACCACAACACATATAAACCATCCATAACATGTGAAAAGAATATTAAAACTCAAAATCCTCTTTTTGTGAGGTATATTTGCTCCCTTTTTTGTTGCTGAATTTTTCTGGAAAGTTTTGGAACTTTTGGCTGAAAAAAAATGAGATTTTTGTCCCTTAAAACGGATTTCTTGAAGTCGGTTTTCTCGTAGCTAGAATCTTAGCAACTTCGTAGCGGTTCCGTAGAATGCATCAGCGTCCTGCTTACCGTAGCTGTACCGCGGGAAAGCTGTTTCTGCGTCGACAGTTCAGTTTGTAACGTCTATAATTCTCTACTCCGATGTCCTATCAATGAACGGTTTGTTGCATTACAAACTAGACTCGACGAACTTCATTTTAGGATTTTGAAACACCTTAAAACTCCACATATACTATGAGATATGCGCCTCCAAAGTTGACTAAAATCCGTCCCGCGTTTCTCAAATTTTCGTCGAATTTATTTTCTTCAATTTGCTCAATCCCGAAATATTCCAAAATTCTCCATACATGATATTTATCACTTATTACACTAATAATGGTCATGTTACCGTGTTTCAAAATATTCTTTCCCGATTACGACTTACGAGATCGTAATTCACCCTTTTTCTTCGTCGTTACGTACTCTCCATGGCTTGTGCCTTTCAAAACATCCCATTACTATGATGAGGTACATGTCAAACTCATGCTCTGAAAACGCGGGGTATAACACTCGGAACCTTCCAAAACTTCCCATACATGATATTTATAATTAATTATAATTTATAAGGGTGGTGTCCCCTGGTTACAAGGTTTTCCTTCCCGGTTGGGCCTTGCGAGATCATAATTTATCCTTTACTTCGTTGTTACGTATTTTCCATGGCTTGTACCTTTCAAGACTTCATGGTACATCTCTAATATTCCATTAATATTGTGAAATACGTGGCGTGCTCATACTCTAAGAGGGCGGGGTGTAACATTCTCTCCCCTTAATAACATTCGTCCTCGAATCTTAACAGTTGAAGAGTTTCCTCACTTGTCGGGTTCGTTCTCCTAGAATTCTGATATCATTCCACAGGGCAGAAGCTATATTGGACTAAAGAGTGATTGTATACACCAACACTTCTCTTGAAGGCTTCCTCAGCCGATTATCTCTTGAATCTAGATCCTCCTTTCATTACTCCTTACATCCTACGTCTTCTCCTCGAGCTACTACCTTCTGACTAGCTATAACCACTGAGTCTACTTCATTGTCTGGTGTGGATGGCCTCAAGTACCTTCGGTTGTCCTGAACCAACCTTTCTTTCTCTGTCCGCATAAACACCTCCTTTGTCACTTTTGTCCTTCCTGATTTGCTTGGATCTGTCATGCATATGACATGTTGTGTGGTGTATACATGTACTTCTATAAGCCCTTGAAATTATGGGGTCCTCTCTTATTACGGTCCTTCGTACTATGGCATACTGTTGATAGTGTTCGTATTTGCTTTGCTTGTCCCCAAACATATGTTCTTGTCTTTATTGCCACCCAAGTTATCTTTGCAAGCAAGACCTTTACAGCTCGATGCTTTGTCTCCCATATACTAACTCTTGTTTTCCTTTTTATTGATTAACTATAGGGTACCGTTGTATACTTGAACCTGACGTCCTTTTTGTGTTCGTCTTCTGAACTTGTATTTAGTTTTCGCTAATTCCTCTTTCTATCTTGTTGATAATCTACCTCCAAGAGTCCCTTTCTTTCTTGTATGCACCCTTGCACATAGATGGAAAAGGTTGATGATCAATGTAATTACTCGGTTATCCTCAGAGTCTTCCCCAGCCTTCCTTTGTCCTTATTTTTACCTTTTAATCCTTCATTCTTTGCATGTTGTCATTGAGTTAGTGTGGTACGGGGTACTCTTTCCTTGGTGCATTCGCCTCCTGGCTGCATTCGGAGTCCTCATGACTATCCTTAATTCTTGCAATAACGTTCCCAACTTCCAAACCTTTACATCAATCTTGCATCTTAACTCAAAAATTTTCTTCCCTCATCCTTTATCGAATATCTGCCGTCGAGGGGTGCTGACAATGCTTGGCCTGCTCTTGGTGACAAAGTTAAAATACGCTCCTTGGATCTAGATAATACTTAAGAAAAAAAATTTCTGGTTCTTCCAGTCCTTTGGTTGTTGATGGCATCTACTCACTGTCGTTCTCGTCTTAGGCCCTTTTTGCATTAATCGTCCTTCATGTGACATCTTCTTAATGGCCATAGGTTTTACGCTTACCCTATTTCTTGCGGTTATGGACTTTGACTTAGTGCTTGTCTTACTCTGATGTCTCAATCTTTGGTTATTTTATCATTGCCCGCTAACCCTTATCTGATCGTTGGTCCTTACTATACTATTCCTCGAGTAAGCTCAATTCTTAGGCGACAGTGTTACTTAGGATTCAGGGGGTGAATTCTATTGCTGTCATAATCGTCCTACTATCACTGCTCTTGACAGTGATTAGTCATACTCCTTTTGTCTTATACCTTACTCATCCTTGCTTGTCTTGGAATTCGGTGATATAGTAGCTTATACCTGCGTCTATGGTCGTTTACCGGATCACATTGCAGTCACATCATACCTGTCTCTAGTATCTTCTGGTTATGATGTTTTCAGATTGCGTCTCTACCTCTTAAGTATGGGAGATACCTCTCCACCTTTTGACTATGTCTAGGTCCTTTCCCTATATCCGTTCTACTTCCATTAGCCATATTGCGTCTCTTCCGGGTGGTTACCTTACCTTTATATTCTTCCTATCCTATTCCTTTCTCTGTCCCCCTTATAGGGGTGTCCTTACCTTTCTTTACTAATCCATACTTGAATTCCACCAGCTAACCAAAATTACCTATGTGGCTTACCCTCGCATAGGGCGCTCATTACATGCTGCACTTAGCTTGTCCCTTGCTCCTGTGGCGACTGACGGACATACCACTAATCAAGTCCTAGTCGGCCGGTGGGATACCTTGCCACAAACAGGGGTATTACCTGAGCTGGCGCATCATTTTAAGGCCCTTCCAATCTCATCCAACTATGCTGACCCTCTCTTTCAACCTATATCTTATTCGTGTTCTGAGAACGCCTCCTTTACTTCCATCTCATTCTCGAATCTTCTTTAGCAAAGAATAGAACTCGAGAAATGCCGAAGCCTTTGTTACATGTTTGAATCCTTTCTGCATTTCTAGCTGACTGGTTGGGGCTCTCAACCTTGTTTCGGAGTAGAAGTTAGATTCCATTCGCGTGTTACTTACTTGTCCTTGGCAATATTCGTGTCCCTTATCGCGGTTGAAATATGTTGAGTTGCTTCAAAAGATTCTGTAGATAAACCAATAAGTCTTGTGTCACCCTCCTATTCGTATTGCCACCCGTAATATAGTCCTTAACCAATATTTTCCAAGAATGTCATGGACAGCTTCTTTACACTTCACCTCTCTGCTACCAACGTCGTATAACACCTTATGTTTGGAATAGCTTGAGCGGTTCTCTTGATCAACTTTGACCTTTAATACCTTTGTCCATAGTTTTCCCCCTGACACGATTAGGGTCTTGTCCTTAGAATTCCCATCGTGTTTTCCTAGTGTGGCCTTTTTAGCTTTCTCCTCATTGTGACCATAATTCTTAGGTTGGCAGTCTCTAATACACTTGTTATAGTCAAATCTATGGTTGAATACTCCTCGGGTTAAAGCGTCTTACCTTGTTGCTAATCTATGCTTGATTCCCTTTATGATAATCCTGGTCTTGTCCCGCTATTTCCAAGAGGCTTGTTCAAAAGGCTGGCGCTTTCTCAGAGCGCGGTTGACCCGGAAGTCTTTATACTTTGCCTTCTGATGTCAACTCTCTCAACTCAATCCCTTCTCCGTTATCTTGCTCTCCTGCTCTGGCTTTTAAAGTGTTTCGTTGTCCGGTTATCCCCATCCACTATCTTGTTTCCGTCTAGTCTTCCATACACTTTGCTCTTTTCTCCAGATTGTGGAACTCCTTCCCTCTTCATGTTGGTCAATTCCCAGAATTCTCTGAGGCGGGTCTAAGGTGGTTAAGATCATCGTATCCTTCCACTTCATTCATATACATGACTTGGGCGTTTACTAAGACGAATGCATGCCTGCACATGATCTTCGCTTTACTTAATACTGTCTACACACCATCTGCCTTATTGAACTGAATTTGTTGTCTGGTTCCTCGGGTCTTCCCCCAATGCTTACTAATATTTCCCAACCGCGTGGTAGAGTTGCAAACCCCAGAATCCTGAGGTCACTTTCTTGATAGGGTGAATCTTCTTGCATTTGTCTTCTTACGGCGTTAGTCCTTACTCGCTTCACTCCCGTAGCCAGTGCTTTTCCTTTGAGTAAGATGTCGTGGTCGCCTCGTGACTTCTAGTGTTGCCCTCGTACTATACTCAATCCTGCACTATACTTCCTTATTGCGGTTACATTTTCCAACCTGCTCAACCCTTCATTATTCTGGATTCCTTGTCGTTGATGCATTTTGGTCCTTTCCGCTTTTACCTCTCTATACTTTCTTTTATGCTCCTTGATCCTTGATGCTTATTGGGCTTATCTATTAGCTCTTTCATCTCACGGTCTCTCCTATTCTTGCTCAATACACCTTCTGTGTCCTCGCTCCCAGTTGTCTTCATTCGTCTTTGCCTACTCAGATCGTCCTGACTTTCCATTTGGTTTACATGTTGTCCTGAGGTAGTTTCGTGTCGTATCTTCCCATCGTCCGCCTTTATTGGCTCAACTGGCGATTCATTTTGCTGATATCTCAGCCTGAAGATGAATACTACATGTCCTTTGTATCGGTAGCTAAGTCCTTTTCCCATTTGTCTGTTAACTTGGGGTTTGATTAGAACTATGGGCAAATTCTCTAATCATATGTCGTTAAGAAGAGGGCGAAATAGGGTAACTAGCGACTAAGGCCCAATCCTTATTCACTTAATACTCGACATCACAGTTCTCGTCATACCGACCTTAATCCCCCTTTTGAGGAACCAATTCCTTCAATTTTTTATTCATATACAATACTATAGATAATCAAACTAACTTGTGCACACATACAACACACATGATATCAATAGGGTGCTAATATACTTGTCAGCCGCCGAAGCTGGTCCTGCACACCGGAGCTTTGGTCAGATACCTCTCGAAGTAGAGCTCTCCTAGCCTCCTCTTCTCCTCTCTCCCTCTCTGTCGATCTATCTTCTTCCTCCTCCTCCGGAACATATCTCATCACATACACTGGGGACCCCTGGTTTACAGATGCCCAAGACTGGGGGCTATCGGGCTCAGTAACACTCACAGCTGTGGCCTGCCTCACATAATGCTGAACCATAGGGTAATCCGGACATGGCGATCCCTGGAATTGCTCTGGCTGCCCCTATCCTCCCGAGTACTCCTCTTGCTCCTCTGGTGTCTCATCGGGCTCTATCGGGGTCTCATAGGAACCCTTAGATGGGAGGCTCTATCGGAGTCGGATGCTAAGAAGGGTCTGGTTCTGGAAAGATCTCAGAAGGGTTTGACTCCATGGATGTCGTAGCCTCAGGGGGAGCCTGCTCTGGAATAAACTCGGAGGTGTCTGACTCCATAGAAGAGCTAACACTCCGTCTCCCCTCATCTTTTGCTCTCTGATCTGCAGGGGCAGGTGGTGCTGATCCTACATCCCCCCTCGAGCTGGTCCTCTCACTCCTATTTGCTGAAATCGAACTCTCTGTCGATATAGCTGCAATATAAACGTGGGTCAGAATCGAAAGTGAATACCCTACGTATGGCTCTAACGCACGATCTAGATGGAGAAGAAGAGGAAACATTCCTAAATTCCCTGTAGCCTCCTATTTATAAGTATGGCGCGCTTCATATCGATAAACAGGATTCTACTAGACACGGCTCGTTGACACCCCTAGGACTGACCCGCTCTGATACCACTTTGTCACACCCCCGCCGGGAGGCGTGACAGGGCACCCGACTTCAAGGCCAGAATGCCGGCTGAGCTAACCTGAACTAGATAACATAATCATAATGGACTTGGAATAACTTAGCATAAAGCCTTAGCGACACCTACATTCAGCAAAACCCAAACCGAATCGTAGACAACATCACCTACACATACACATAATCGCAGTATGCGTGCCGACGAGGCCACCACTAAGCAATATCATAAGTCAGTAGGCCCCTTTAACAAAACATAATTCCCACGACCAACACCAGCACACTACACAGGGTCTACGAGCCTCTAAGAGTAGGAAACATCATCCTCATAAAAGGTCGGGATGACACGTCCACCGATGTATCCAGAAACATATACAGTAACCATGCAGCCATAATCGTATACCAAAACAGGCAAGTCCGGATGAATGACACTTGCTGACCAGCTGACGATGCTCCTATCACAACGCATCTTCAGTAAACCCGTCCTGACCTGCAGCACGAGATGCGCAGTCCCAAAAAGGACCAGTCAGTACGAAAAATATGTACTGAGTATGTAAGGCAGGATGAAATACGGTAATGAAACAAGACATAACCATAAGATAAGAAAAACGAAGGACATAGTCTGAAAGCAATTGATATGCAATGCATGATAAAACCATTTTTCATATGCAATACATATATATATGTATATATATATATATAACGTACCCGGCCCTAGTAGGACTTGGTGAGATATCGTACACGGCCCTTTCGAGACTCGATAAATAAGCATTATCATCATCATATCCTCCCGCGTCTGAGGCATCCCGCATCCGGAAACTTCATATCATCATCATAACGTACCCAGCCCTTTTCGGGACTCGGTAAACATACGCAACTGATCAGTGATTGCACATCTACGTGCCGTACCCTGCCGACTATAGCGCGGCTCAGTAAGTAAAATAGTGCAAATACAGTACATATATAAATGCATGTAGGGTTCAAGAAATGGACATGGGCCTTTCGGAGTGACGTAAGGTCGTGACCTCCGAATTAGTTATGGAATGTATATCGAGGCCAAAAGAACAATCGATAATAGTTAAGATATCAATAAACAAGCATAAGGATTATACATGATATTTTGTGGAATTTAACAAGGGTCAAGGAGTGCGCACTAACTGTCACGACCCAGCCCCGTAGGCCGTGACTAGTGCCCGAGCTGGACACTCGTACCCACCTATTAATCGTAATCAGATCATAGCAACAAAATGGAAACTTATGCGTACAGAAAGGCACGACACCGCGCACACATATATACATATATCACATATACAGCCTGGAGATATACAGAACATAAACACGACCGAACCGTGCTACCCACAACCCACGTTTATGTCTACAGGCCTCTAGCAGTAATAACAGAACCATATAAGGGACAGGGCCCCGCCGTACCCTGAATAAATATATACATATATAACAAAAGAGTCTGTACCAAAATCTGGGCTCCGGACAAGGGAGCTCTCCAAAGTAGCTAAGTAGGGATCCTAAGCTGGCGGCTCACCCAAACGAGTATCTGTACCTGCGCGGCATGAAACGCAGCCCCCGAAGAAAGGGGGTCAGTACGGAAGATGTACTGAGCATGTAAAGCACAGAATACAATATATAGAACCATAACCGAACTGGAATATATCGAAACAAATATAGTAATCAGGAAATCAGAAACTCGCCTGTGAATCATATATCATGCATGTCCATATCATGTCATCAAATCATTATATACATATAGCGTACCCGGCCCTCCAGGGAGGGACTCGGTAAATAAAGTCATGTAAACATCATGTATAGTAATCACGTAATCATATGCATATGCCGTACCCGGCCCTCTAGTGAGGGACTCGGTGAATAGGATCATCAAATGCCATCCTGGCCGCCATCCCCATATCATCACATCATTATATCATCATATATAAATATATAGCGTACCCGGCCCTCTAGTGAGGGACTCGGTGAACAATGCAATGAGACTGTGCACGAATACGTACCCGGCCCGGGACTCGGTGAATGACATATTGAGCTTGCACGAGCAGAGTAGTGAGAAACCATATGCACATAAATCATTCCATAGACTCGATGAAGTAATCAGATCGAAGCGTCATTTGAAAGTCCGGACATTAGTTATATCAAATAGCTTTCGGGCATTACTCGGAACATGTCAAACCAGACTTTAGAAATCATAACCATGTGTCGGAAACATATACATCACAATCCTTATCTTAAACTTGGCAAATAACAAATAGTCATACTCGGGGGTCGGAATACAAAGCACGTTAGGTTTTTTTCCAACAACCTTTAGTACTATACAAGGAAATGTCTCGGGGGCCCATGGACAAGTATCAAACCGATCCGGGCCCGCCTATGGAAGCTAGGATCATCATACGCTACGGAACCTCCTACGAGCATTTCGAGGCGATCCGAGCCCTTCTGTGAAAGTTATGGTAGATTGTAGTTTCGGGATCCTTTTTAAGAACAACTTCTTTAGCTAACACTTGCAACTTAATCATACCAAGGACACAAGGGACATAACATGACTACATTGTGAATGTAATATTAGGAAGCGAATAAAAGGTCGTAAACACGCTCGGATCGCAAGATTAGAATTACCCCGAGGCTCGTAGGATATTTCCCTTACATCTAAGACATGCCAAAGAAAGAAAGGGTGAGCTTTACATACCTTAGCCGCTTCCTAAGCTAATCCAACTCAAGTCTCGGCTCTCCAAGGTCTACATAACGTCAATAAATATCGAACATTAGTTGAAGACATTTAGGAATTCAATTCCAAACGAACATTAAATTCTACCGAAATTTCGGCAGCACTTCCCCTGTAAATGTAACACCCCGAGAATTCAACTCGTCCAATTTCAACAACAACCCAAACCAACAACCAAGCTACAACATTAACAATCAATTCAAAAGTGTATTCTAACATTAATAGCTCTTTCTACATAACTTCAACAACATTCAAACATTCCAATATATTCACTTCAACTACTTGCGTTCAATCTAATATCCGCGTTTATACATTCGATTACTAATCCAAAACCATACAAACAATATTCAAGAACGCTTTAAACAATTCACATAATTTTCCAAACAACCAAAACCATATCCCAACTCACCCGAAATTGTCTCCAAACCCGAGAACAACACCAAACACATTCTTCTCTTCCAAATTCATAATTTACGCCATTAATCCGCACATTAACAATACACTTCCCATAAATACAAAAATTACATAAAATTCACATTAACTTCCAAATCATCCCATAACCAACATAACATTATTTTGAGTCATTAAACTTGCATTTTTCCTCATAAAATCCATAACGACGATAACGAAAATACTAACAACGATTTGTTCATTCGCAACTACACTAAAGGGGAACCATACGGCCACCACCACACACACACATAAAGATGATTTTCATTCTTTTCTTCACACTACAACAATCAAAACATGCTAACTAGAATTAATTCATTGCCTTTAACACAATACACACTCACTCGGCCAAACCCATGTACACGGCCTCAACTCCAACTTGGTTTCTATCATGAATTTCTTCCTTTTTAACATGCTATAACACATATAAACCATTCATAACACTTAAAACAAGATTAGAACTTACCTTTCTTCTTCAACTTCTCAACTTGCCTAAAGTGGTAGATAGAGAAAACGAGCAATCTAACGCTTCCAACAACACTTCCACGTTAATGAGCACCCTTGAATTAGCAAGTTTGCTTGAAGAATTTATTTTTGAGATGAAAATTTTTGATCCTCCATTTTCTTATGCCATGGCCGAAACTCTCCTTGAGTTGGCTCTCCAATTTTCTTTCTTGAAATTTCTAGAGGTTAAGTGATGAAACAAGATGACTAAGTCATCTTTTATTCCACTTAATGGCCAACCATGTGGCCATGGCCCACATGCCACATGGCCCCCTTATTTTTTTTTTCAACTTTCCAAAAATAGCATACTTACTAAAAATGGAAATTTCCTCCAAGTGTTTCCTTAACATTTCCATACCAATAAAATCATACACAACTTAAGCCTTTAAAGCAACCAAAAGTCTCTACTTCATACCTCGGAATAGTCTTGTTCCCAACTTGTCGTAATTCACTCATATTGTCCCGTGGTTCAAAATACGGGATATAACACTAACGGACTTTTAGTCATAATCAATAAGCTCTTTTAGAGAAAATCGTATAAAATATACTTTTCCATAAAATCGGTAAATCTTGTAAAACATGGCTTTTTCTCAAAATCCAGCTTTCTTATAAAAATGTATCCCTTCTTTGTAAAACTTCGGACGGTTCGAATGGAGGAGCATGCACGCTAAATAGCTCTAAGACTTGTGCCAAGGAACTGAGGACAGTTAAACCTTATATACCTGTCTCTACTGCCTTGCTAATCCTGACCTGCTCCTTTATTCCACTCCTCTTCCCTTCGTCCCATAACCTATATCGACAAATACTTCCTTTAGTCAATTTCGTAGATTCCTTAGATTTAACTTATCCAAATCCTATAGTCTTGAAGAGTTCGATTTACAGAAAATTCGGCAGCACTTCCTCTATTTTTGTTATATCCCGGCATATGTTAGATAGCCGTAATATCACTAACAATGACAACTATCAACAACAACAACAACAACAATACTCAAGAATCAACATCCACAACCTCCATTCAAACCAATATTCATATCAATCCCCCCGTAACACCCATAATGAGGATAATCTCACTTTTCCAATCAATTCAACTTAAAGCAATAATCTAGCGAATATTAATATGGATTAACTCTTACCAAAGAAAGAGCGGGATTTACCTTAATTTGTCTTGGAAATTTCAAGGACCAGATTGCATGGAGCCATTCCGCCTCCTTGTACGATGCCGCGATGGAAAAGGCGAGGTCTACGAAGCATTACACACCTCCCGAGCCTTAATCTCCACTAGATCTTACAAATTTTTTTACCAAAATACCCCTAATCTCTCTAAGGTTTGCTTATGGATGTAAATCTGATGTTTTAGGGGTAAAATGGGTGAAATGGTGAGTTGGTGGGGTATTTATATGTGTGTGGATTGGATTTGGCTTAATGGGCTGAAATTAGTCGGCTTTTAAGTGATTTCTAGAATTTTCGCTTAGGTTCGCGGGCCTCTGGCATTCCGTTTTAAAATGCTCATAACTTACTACTCCGATGTAATATTGACGAACGATTTGTTGCGTTGGATTCTAGACTCAACGAACTTCCGTTTAAGCTCTTGAAACACCTCAGAAATCCTTGTATGCTAAAAGTTACACTTCGATCTAGTTGGACCAAAATTTGCTTCCGAAATTTCACCAACTTCTTCCAATGTCCCATTAACTTTCTTTTCTTCTATCCGCTTGATCTCGGAACCTTCCAAAACTTCCCATACATGATATTTATCAATAATTATACTTTATAAGGGTCATGTCCCCTGGTTTCAATATTTTCCTTCCCAATTATGACTTACGAGATCATAATTCATCATTTACTTCATTGTTACGTACTTCCCATGGCTTATACCTTTCCAGACATCACGGGACGTCACCAATATTCCAATAATACGGTGAAATATGTGGCACGATCAAGCTCCAAGAGGGCAAGGCGTAACAATTTTATGAAGGAATTGTGAAAGAAAGATTGAAAGTTGTATTTAAGTTGCTATAGTGGTTTGGACTACCTTGGGTTTATTTTCGTGATATTATGTGGCTGGAGAGGATGAGAAATAGTTTGGATATGTTGTTGTTGTTATTCTTATTTTTAAGCTTTGGGATGAGACAAAAATAGGGGAGATGCTGTCCGATTCTTTATACAAACAAGCTTGTCGCTCGATATACGTCGTATGCCAACATTTGCTTAGTATAATGAACTTTGTACCATGGTTATAGGTTGAGAGCTTCATTGGAAGATTTGTTTGGTTTTTCAAGCGAATCAAGCTTGTATGTAATGGCTACACCCTTATTTGTTGGGCATGATTCATAATCAAAAGATCTCTAAAAGAGGTGCTCAAGAGATTTGTCCACAGAAATCCTCATATTGTTATCACGACCTAGACATCTTATAGTTATCCCTCATCGGGGGTCTTGAGTTATTCCTAGAGTTTCCGTTGTTGTTATGTTGTTCATCTACGCTATAGTTCTTGTTACATCCTGTGTTTTCATGCATTGACAAGCGTGCGAGTTAAATGACACTAGTAATAGAAATGAGGTTATTACATATGTATCATAAGGATTACAATTTAAACAAATCGAAAAAAATAAGTTTCGTCAAGATTTGAAATTTATTTGAGTGAAATACGGTCCAAGCTATAACATCCAGTATTTTTGGACCAGGAAATTGAACCATCCAACATGAGCATATTTACCCGAGCCCAAAGGATTTGGTTATATTCAAGCATGCAAATTAAGAGCTCGGTGTATAAAAGGATGAAGTCCCGAAATGATTTAAGACGGTAAAGAGTGACAACGATGATTGGAAATAATATTTCGTATGTCCCAATAGAGGCTATGGACTAGTGGTGTATGATATGGTCATGATAACGAGTACATGAAGCGTGCTAAAAATGATTGTTATTCAAATGAATTGAGGACAAGAATTAATTATGAGTTTAATTGGTCAATTTGGAGTGTAGTAAGGATACGAAAATAAATTAAGATAATGGACAAAATGCTAAGTATTGCACTTCCATGTGGGATCTGGTGGGGAAGTCAATTAGTGACTAACCATGCATATATGAGTGGTGGAAACCTTAAAACTTGCTACCTAAAATAATGAAGAGGCACGTGTGTTACGTCCCGCGTTTTTTGCATAATTTAGAAATCATGAGAATAATTAAGACTTGTGTGTTACAAGGCAAGAATTTGATTTTTGTTAATATGCTTATGTCGTTTATGAAATTATTGGTGTAAGGACATCGGGGAAGGCCGAGGGAAAATTTGGAATTTTGGAAATTAGTTTCGGAAATTACAAAACGAGTGTTTAACGAATTGGGCCAAGAAAAATTGGAAGAAAAATTGAAGCCCAAATTGAGGGGTGGCCGGCCATAGGCCTTGGCCCAAGCCCCATTTTAAGTGGTCATGTGAATTACATGTGACCATTGATTAAGATATATATATCATTGTGTGCCTTAGAACTTTCAAGAAAAATCATAGAACAAAAAAAAATTGAGAGCAAGACTTGAAGAGGCCATTCGGCCGAATAGAGAAAAAAGAGGAAAATTTTTTTCCTAGCCTTCTACTTTGATTCAAAAATCTTGTTCTTCTTGAATTCTTAACAAGCTCAAGACGCTCTTCAACGTGGTATAATTAGTTGAGCGAAAGAGCGACGTTTGCGGGAAGTTGAAATTTGAAGGAAAAGGTATGAATTTCATGTTTGAAGTTATGGAGTGAGTTTATATGTTATAATGATTAGAATTAGACGAGAATTATGAAAGTGTGGTGTGTGTGCATGGCGTGTGTGAGTGTGTCAAAAGCATGTTGGCCGTGAGCCCTCTTGACATGGAAGAGAAATGAATTCAAGTTCAATTAGTTTATTACTTGTGTTGTTGTGATCTTAGAAATGCAAATAAAGGTTTAATGACTTGAATTGGCATTGGAATCGCTTGTATGTAGTTATGAGAAAATTATGTGAATTTATGCGATTTTTATATAAAGTATGGGATGAAAGTTCTAAATGTTAATTATGATGGTTGTTGATGAGTTTGGAAGGAAAACAATGTGATTTGGAAGCGTTGTTACTTTTGTAGAAGCTTTGGTTAGAATATGGAAGTTGGCGAAAATGCTTGAAATTATGAATATTGTTTGGAATGTTATTGGAATATGTTTGAATAATATTGAATTAGTTAATGAATATGGAAAATGTTGATATTAGTTTGATAATGTGAAATTTGGATGGAAATTATTGAACTATGTAGAAAGGAGACTTTTTGTGCCATAATGTAGTTTATGATGGTTGTTGATGTTGTTGGGTTGTTGTTGTTGATATTTTGAGCCGAGATGATTCTCGGGGATGTCACATATATAGGGGAAGTGTTCTTGCCGAAATTTCGGTAGACCAACTTGGCCTTAAGTTGAATATTCGGAATCTATAACTTACCTTTGGTAAACTTGACCATTTGTAGATTTTGGGCGAAACGGGAATCGAGTTTAAGCGAGCGTAGGACGCACGTAAGGTATGTAAAGCCTACCTTTCCTTCTTTTGGCATGTCCTAGTCATACTAGGTTAAGATCGGAACCTCGGGAATAATTCTGCTCTTGGAAAGCCAAGTTTGATTTTAAGTACTATTCATTCAGCGAAATTGAACTAAAATTGTTATATTTGGTTAAGAGAATGCGCAAACCCTTGCGACCTTCGCAAATGTATTTGATTCGCTCCAAAACTCTTATGAATGGCCTTAGGGAGCTTAAAGTCTGTAATTTATGTCCGCCACCTCAGCTTGACCCGAGGTGGGCCCGCAGGTCCCGAGAAATTCCCTTATTTGGTCTACTTATCTTATTTTCGTATGATATGAAAAGGAACCATTTACTACGACTCCAAAGTCTGTTTGAAACGTCCTTTGATGTTATTTGAACGTTTCTCACTAAGTGTGATACTAAATTATTCCGAGAATGACCTATGATGTATTTTTCGAAAAATTTATAACTTAAGAATCCGCGACTTTCATATATAAATTCCGAATGATTCGAAACCTATTTTGAGTTTGTTAATGTTAATGAATATGTATATGAAATTATGTGCCAAGCTATGGAATTTATTTTTAATATGCATTATGGTTTCTGCACTACTCCGCTCGTGCCGATGATTATGATTTCGTCCGCCGGTACCCGGGCCGGCTTTGTAATCGTGCGCTTTACGATAAATTTGGCAGTATGTTGTGTTTCGGTTTCCGAGGCCTCGCCATAGGGACGGATTCCGTATATGGAGTTATCTTTGTGATATGGCTAATGATATGATTTGTTTTTTGACGCGAGATATGTCGCGATATGATATGTGTGATATGATATGTTTGGGGTTTGTACGGAGATTTGAAACCTTCCGGAGTATGTTGTGTTGTGGCACCAGCGTCGGGTGGTAGCCACGTTCCTGAGCGTTGTGCACGATTTTGGTTTGCATTATTTACACATGATTTAGCACAAATTTGATACTTGATTTAGTATTTTCTCTTTGTACTCATATCTCACCTGCGGTTTGTATTTCTGTACTCTATGCTTTACATACTCAGTACTTCTTTCGTACTGACCCCCTTTCTTCGGGGGGCTGCGTTTCATGCCCGCAGGTACCGATATACGTCCAGGAGACCCGCCAGTGTAGGCTACATATTCTGCTGTCTTGGATTGCTCCTTTTGATCCGGGAGCCTGTTTATTGGTACATATGCTTCTGTTATGTATATGCTTTTGTACATTTGGACTATTTGGGTACGACGGGGCCCTGTCCCGTCATATGTTTCTGTTCGGAGTTTGTAGAGGCCTGTAGTCATCTATGTGGGTCGAGGGTCCTATGTATATTTGTTTTGGTCGTGATTTGTATCCTTACGCGGTCCTGTTGGTCTGGAGGCCATAGCGGCCCATATGTACGCATATGTGTATATAGGTGTTCGGCGATTTATATTCCGCCGCCCTTCTGATCTTGGTATGATATCTTACATCCGTTTAAATTAATGAATATAATATCGGAGTTATGATGAATTATAATGAATTGATATGAATATCCGTTTGGGTGTCCAAATAGGGCGCCAGTCACGGTCCACGGGGCTGGGTCGTGACAAAAGTGGTATCAGAGCGGTTTGTCCTCGGAATGTCTACAGGCCGTGTCTCGTAGAGTCTCGTTTATCGGTGTGTTATGCACCACATCTATAAGCGGGAGGCTACAGGACATTTAGGGTGTTACTTTTCTTTGAATCTTAGATCGTGCGATAGAACTGTGCTATTAGGATGACTCCTTTCTGACCGAATGTTATATTTTTCAGTGATGCCTCCGAAGAAGGCAACGGCCGCCCAGAAGGGCAAGACAGTGGCAGGAGAGTCTAGTCGGGCGCCGAGAGTTACACGGGCTCGTGCTCGGACTACGCCCGGTATCGTACTCCAGTCAGAGGGGTCAGCCACTCCACCACCGGAGGCGGCCGGAGCAGGCCCCTCAGCAGTTCCAGCACCCGCGCCTCCAGCTCCCCAGCCCGGGGCAGAGGATAGGACGTTGAGGGAGGCGGTGCAGTTGTTGACGACTTTGGTAGCGGGACAGGTTCGTGGACGCGGGCCGAGGGGTGATGATGATGACCGACGTGACAGTCTGAGGGTCCGCGATTTCCCCGACATGCGGCCCCCGAGTTTTTCGGGTCCAAGCCCGAGGAGGACCCCCCATGACTTTCTCCGGCGGATGCAGCGCTCGTTGAGGTTGGTCAGGGCTTCAGAGACCGAGTCCATCGAGCTAGCTGCACATAGACTACGGGATATCGCTCTCAATTGGTATGAGTCTTGGGGACTATCCAGGGGCGAGGGTGCTCCCCCAGCCACGTGGGACGAGTTCACAGTTGCTTTTCTTCGTCACTTTTTGCCCCCAGAGTTGCGGAGAGCGAGAGTTGACAGATTTTTGCATATACGACAGAGGGGTCGGAGTGTTCATGAGTATAATATGGAGTTTAATTCTCTGGCTCGATATGCACCAGCTCTAGTGGCAGATATGGCCGATCGGATGCACCGATATGCATCGGGGTTGGACCGCTATTTAGTTGACTGCTGCATGGCGATGGCGTCCCAGACTGATATGGACATCGCCCGGTTACAGGCTTATGCCCAGGGGGTAGAGGACCGACATCGAGCAGATCAGTCTATTAGAGATCGTGACAGGAGGCCGCCCAAGAGGGCCAGATTTGCAGGATATTCTGGGGATTACAGAGGCGGACAGTCCCAGTCACAGCGGTCAGACCGATATCCTCCTCCGTCAGGCCGGGGTACACAGTCCACCGGTAGGCGATTTGATGGTGCAGGGCCATCTGGAGCCGGCCAGAGTTCCAGAGCGCAGGGTTCACAGATGACTGGAGGTTCCAGCCAGTCCAGACCACCCGTGCCCCGTTGTTCTTATTGTGGGAGATCGCATCCAGGGGAGTGCTACCGAGCCACCGGAGCCTGTTTTTCTTGTGGCCGTCAGGGCCATATTATGCGTGATTGTCCGATGGCGGGTGGTTCTGGTAGTACAGCTCGACCGACGGGATCAGCCGCAGGTTCATCTTCTACTCCTTCAGTTACACGTCCTCCGGACGGGCGCGCCGCCACCGGCGGGGGCGCGGTCGAGGCCGTGGCGGGGTTTCGGATTCTAGCGGTCCTTCGAACCGCATATATGCATTGGCTACCCGCCGGGACCGGGGAGGCTTCACCGAATGTTGTTACGCGGTGCACTTCTTGGTTTTCTCTCGATCTGTGTATGCTTTAATTGATCCTGGTTCTACTTTATCATATATCTCCCCGCTCGTTGCTAATAAAATTGGAATAATTTCTGAACCTATTGAGCCATTTGAAGTAGCTACACCGGTTGGCGATTCTATTATAGTCAGACATGTATATAAAAATTATTCTGTGATTATATGTGATCGTTGCACCAAAGCTTATCTGGTAGAATTAAATATGATCGAATTTGATGTCATTATGGGTATGGGACGGTTAGCTTCGTTATGCCAATGTTGACGAGAAAAAGGTAGTTCGTTTTCAGTTCCCAGGAGAACCAGTCATAGAATGGGCAGGTAATACCGCGTCGCCAAAGGGTAAATTTATTTCGTATCTTAAGGCCAGAAAGATGATCCAGAAGGTCTATATTTATCATTTGGTTCGTGTGCACGATACTAAAGCAGAGACGCCCTCTCTCCAGTCAGTTCCGGTTGTAAATGAATTCCCTGATGTATTCCCAGATGACCTTCCAGGTCTTCCCCCTGAACGGGAGATAGATTTCACTATAGATCTGTTGCCGTGCACGCACCCCTATATCTATTCCTCCATACAGAATGGCACCGGCAGAGTTGAAAGAATTGAAAGAGCAGCTAAAGGATTTATTGGACAAAGGCTTTATCCGACCCAGTACATCGCCCTGGGGAGCGCCGGTATTATTTGTAAGGAAGAAAGATGGCTCGTTGCGAATGTGTATCGACTACCGGCAGCTGAATAAGGTGACTATTAAGAATAAATATCCCCTCCCCCGGATTGATGATTTATTTGACCAGTTAAGCGAGGTGCTAAACATTTTTCGAAGATAGATCGCGTTCGGTTATCATCGGTACGGGTGCGGGAATCGATATTCCGAAGATCGTTTAAGGGACCGTGACGGGCATTATGAATTCAGGGTAATGTCTTTTGGGCTAACAAATGCTCCCGCGGTATTCATGGACTTAATGAATCGGATATTTCGGCCATTCCTCGATATGTTCGTGATTGTGTTTATTGACGATATTTTGGTCTATTCACGATCGGCAGAGGAGCATTCAGATCACTTGAGGACAGTCCTAGGCACACTCCGACAGCAGAAATTGTATGCCAAATTTTCTAAATGCGAATTCTGGTTAACCTTTGTGGCATTCTTGGGGCATATTGTAGGAGCAGATGGTATTCGGGTCGATACACAGAAGATTGAAGGTCGAAATTGGCCTGGCCTACCACACCGACCGAGGTACGCATTTTCGGGGCTAGCCGGATATTATAGAAGATTTGTGGAGAATTTTGCTTCTATTGCGGTACCACCAACGAAGCTAACTCGTAAAGCGGCAAAATTCCGGTGGACCGATCGCTGCAGAAGAGTTGAATGAGCGCAACTTTCGGACGAAGGAGAAATTAATCACGGCTCCTGGAGTCTTAGCCCTTCCGGAAGGATCAGACGGGTACGTTGTTTATTGTGATGCCTCTGGTACTGGGATAGGTTGTGTTTTGATGCAGCACGGTCGAGTCATAGCCTATGCTTCTCGGCAACTCAGACCGCACGAGAGAAATTATCCCACTCATGACCTGGAATTAGCCGCGGTAATTCATGCCTTGAAAATATGGCGGCATTATTTATATGGGGTTCATGTTGACATTTATACTGATCATAAAAGCCTCCAATATATTTTTAAACAAAAGGAGTTGAATCTACGCGACAACGGAGATGGCTCGAGTTTCGCTAAAAGACTATGACGTTGGATATTCGTATCATCCGGCAAAGCTAACGTTGTAGCGGACGCACTTAGCCGTAAGTCCATGGGCGGCTTGACCGATGTGTACGTACTTTCGACAAGAAAGAATTGATTCGTGAAATTCATCAGTTAGCCAGCCTTGGAGTTCGTCTAGCAGATTCTGGAAGTACTGGGGTTTCTGTTCGAGAAATTGCTAAATCATCCTTTGTAGAAGAAGTAAAACAGCGCCAATTTAAAGATCCCATTCTGGTCCAGTATAGAGATGTGGCACTCAGCAAAGAAAAGACCCAGTTCGAGATTTCTCCGGACGGGGTATTATTATATGAAGGCAGAGTATGTGTGCCGATGTTGTCGGGGTCACGCGGCGGCAAATTTTGGGTGAAGCACACAATGCTCGGTATTCTATTCATCCTGGCTCCACTAAAATGTATCATGATCTTAAATGTTTATATTGGTGGGACGGTATGAAAAGAGACATCGCAAAATTTGTCGGTCAGTGTCCAAATTGCCAGCAAGTCAAGATTGAGCATCAGAAGCCCGGCGGGTTATTACAGGAGATGCAAATTCCAGCCTGGAAGTGGGAGATGATCAATATGGATTTCGTCATAGGTTTACCGCGCACTCCACGCAGGTATGACTCTATTTGGGTTATTGTTGACAGGTTGACGAAATCAGCCCATTTTCTTCCGGTCAGGACTACATATTCGGCTGAGGATTATGCCAGACTGTATATTAAAGAAATAGTAAGACTTCACGGGGTTCCCATATCTATTATCACCGACGAGAGGTGCCCAATTTACGGCTAACTGGAGGTCGTTCCAGGAAGGATTGGGGACTCAGGTGAGTCTTAGTACAGCATTTCATCCTCAGTCCGACGGACAGGCCGAGCGCACTATTCAGACATTGGAAGATATGTTGCGGGCCTGCGTTATTGATTTCAAAGGCAGCTGGGATGACCATCTACCACTTATTGAATTTGCTTATAATAATAGTTATCATTCCAGCATTCAGATGGCACCATACGAAGCTTTATATGGCAGAAAGTGCAGATCTCCAATTGGTTGGTTTGACGTGGGCGAAACTAAATTAATTGGGCCGGATGTAGTTCAGCAAGCCGTCGATAAAGTGAAACTTATCCGGGAACGGCTATTGGCTGCCCAGAGCCGACAGAAATCTTATGCTGATAAACGGCGTCGACCGTTAGAATTCGAAATTGGCGACTGGGTATTTCTGAAGGTGTCGCCTATGAAAGGCGTAATGAGATTCGGTAAAAAGGGTAAGCTTAGCCCGCGGTACATCGGGCCGTATCAAATTATTCGGAAGATAGGTCAGGTCGCCTATGAGCTGGATTTACCATCCGATCTGGAAGCTGTACATCCAGTATTCCATGTATCTATGCTCCGTAAATGTATTGGTGACCCCTCCAGAGTATTTCCCGGACCGATGGTGTTCGGGTGACGAGAGGACTTATCTTATGAAGAGCAACCCGTAGCTATTCGTTGGATCGATTGAGAGAGGAAACCGCGCACTAAGGATGTGCCTTCGTTAAAGTCCGTGGCGGAATAATAACGGGAAGAAATGACTTGGGAGGCGAGGACGCCATGAGGAGAAAATATCCTCACCTATTCCTTGCACCTACAGGTAATCTAAATTCCTAAGTTTGTTACTTTGATTGAGAAAATGATTTATGAATACTAATCATAAATGTGAACTCCCCCGTTATGCTCATAAGGCCTTATGTCTAACATTCGAGGACGAATGTTTCTAAAGGGGGGGAGAATGTTACGTCCCGCGTTTTTGCATAATTTAGAAATCATGAGAATAATTAAGACTTGTGTGTTACAAGGCAAGAATTTGATTTTTGTTAATATGCTTATGTCGTTTATGAAATTATTGGTGTAAGGACATCGGGGAAGGCCGAGGGCAAATTTGGAATTTTGGAAATTAGTTTCGGAAATTACAAAACGAGTGTTTAACGAATTGGGCCAAGAAAAATTGGAAGAAAAATTGAAGCCCAAATTGAGGGGTGGCCGGCCATAGGCCTTGGCCCAAGCCCCATTTTAAGTGGTCATGTGAATTACATGTGACCATTGATTAAGATATATATATCATTGTGTGCCTTAGAACTTTCAAGAAAAATCATAGAACAAAAAAAAAAATTGAGAGCAAGACTTGAAGAGGCCATTCGGCCGAATAGAGAAAAAAGAGGAAATTTTTTTTTTCCTAGCCTTCTACTTTGATTCAAAAATCTTGTTCTTCTTGAATTCTTAACAAGCTCAAGACGCTCTTCAACGTGGTATAATTAGTTGAGCGAAAAAGCGACGTTTGTGGGGAAGTTGAAATTTGAAGGAAAAGGTATGAATTTCATGTTTGAAGTTATGGAGTGAGTTTATATGTTATAATGATTAGAATTAGACGAGAATTATGAAAGTGTGGTGTGTGTGCATGGCGTGTGTGAGTGTGTCAAAAGCATGTTGGCCGTGAGCCTCTTGACATGGAAGAGAAATGAATTCAAGTTCAATTAGTTTATTACTTGTGTTGTTGTGATCTTAGAAATGCAAATAAAGGTTTAATGACTTGAATTGGCATTGGAATCGCTTGTATGTAGTTATGAGAAAATTATGTGAATTTATGCGATTTTTATATAAAGTATGGGATGAAAGTTCTAAATGTTAATTATGATGGTTGTTGATGAGTTTGGAAGGAAAACAATGTGATTTGGAAGCGTTGTTACTTTTGTAGAAGCTTTGGTTAGAATATGGAAGTTGGCGAAAATGCTTGAAATTATGAATATTGTTTGGAATGTTATTGGAATATGTTTGAATAATATTGAATTAGTTAATGAATATGGAAAATGTTGATATTAGTTTGATAATGTGAAATTTGGATGGAAATTATTGAACTATGTAGAAAGGAGACTTTTTGTGCCATAATGTAGTTTATGATGGTTGTTGATGTTGTTGGGTTGTTGTTGTTGATATTTTGAGCCGAGATGATTCTCGGGGATGTCATATATATAGGGGAAGTCTTTGCCGAAATTTCGGTAGACCAACTTGGCCTTAAGTTGAATATTCGGAATCTATAACTTACCTTTGGTAAACTTGACCATTTGTAGATTCTGGGCGAAACGGGAATCTAGTTTAAGAGAGCGTAGGACGCACGTAAGGTATGTAAAGCCTACCTTTCCTTCTTTTGGCATGTCCTAGTCATACTAGGTTAAGATCGGAACCTCGGGAATAATTCTGCTCTTGGAAAGCCAAGTTTGATTTTAAGTACTATTCATTCAGCGAAATTGAACTAAAATTGTTATATTTGGTTAAGAGAATGCGCAAACCCTTGCGACCTTCGCAAATGTATTTGATTCGCTCCGAAACTCTTATGAATGGCCTTAGGGAGCTTAAAGTCTGTAATTTATGTCCGCCACCTCAGCTTGACCCGAGGTGGGCCCGCAGGTCCCGAGAAATTCCCTTATTTGGTCTACTTATCTTATTTTCGTATGATATGAAAAGGAACCATTTACTACGACTCCAAAGTCCGTTTGAAACGTCCTATGATGTTATTTGAACGTTTCTCACTAAGTGTGATACTAAATTATTCCGAGAATGACCTATGATGTATTTTTCGAAAAATTTATAACTTAAGAATCCGCGACTTTCATATATAAATTCCGAATGATTCGAAACCTATTTTGAGTTTGTTAATGTTAATGAATATGTATATGAAATTATGTGCCAAGCTATGGAATTTTTTTTTTTTTAATATGCATTATGGTTTCTGCACTACTCCGCTCGTGCCGATGATTATGATTTCGTCCGCCGGTACCCGGGCCGGCTTTGTAATCGTGCGCTTTACGATAAATTCGGCAGTATGTTGTGTTTCGGTTTCCGAGGCCTCGCCATAGGGCCGGATTCCGTATATGGAGTTATGCTGTGATATGGCTAATGATATGATTTGCTCTGCTGACGCGATATGTCGCGATATGATATGTGTGATATGATATGTTTGGGGTTTGTACGGAGATTTGAAACCTTCCGGAGTATGTTGTGTTGTGGCACCAGCGTCGGGTGGTAGCCACGTTCCTGAGCGTTGTGCACGATTTTGGTTTGCATTATTTACACATGATTTAGCACAAATTTGATACTTGATTTAGTATTTTCTCTTTGTACTCATATCTCACCTGCGGTTTGTATTTCTGTACTCTATGCTTTACATACTCAGTACTTCTTTCGTACTGACCCCCTTTCTTCGGGGGGGGGGGGGGGGGCGTTTCATGCCCGCAGGTACCGATATACGTCCAGGAGACCCGCCAGTGTAGGCTACATATTCTGCTGTCTTGGATTGCTCCTTTTGATCCGGGAGCCTGTTTATTGGTACGTATGCTTCTGTTATGTATATGCTTTTGTACATTTGGACTGTTTGGGTATGACGGGGCCCTGTCCCGTCATATGTTTCTGTTCGGAGTTTGTAGAGGCCTGTAGTCATCTATGTGGGTCGAGGGTCCTATGTATATTTGTTTTGGTCGTGATTTGTATCCTTACGCGGTCCTGTTGGTCTGGAGGCCATAGCGGCCCATATGTCTGCATATGTGTATATAGGTGTTCGGCGATGTATATTCCGCCGCCCTTCTGATCTTGGTATGATATCTTACATCCGTTTAAATTAATGAATATAATATCGAAGTTATGATGAATTATAATGAATTGATATGAATATCCGTTTGGGTGTCCAAATAGGGCGCCAGTCACGGTCCACGGGGCTGGGTCGTGACAACGTGGACCCCATGGTCCACTTAGTAACTATAATATATAAGGCTTCATCTTGTTCGCTAATTTAGGAGGTTTTCATTTTGCTCACTAAACTTATCCTAACAAGAAAGTGACCAGAATCTATGAGCATAAAATCTAAAGAACAAGCAGCAACTAAACATCCATATATGTATACATATACATGAGTGTTATTCAATTTTATTACGGGTTTCTCTCACCTCTTCGATCTCGTTGCTCTATTTTATCGTGTTGTTGAATCCGGACTTTCTTTGAAGTGAAGTAAGGTGGAAGAAGAATGTTTCTTGGCACATAAGTTAAGAATCATCCTCTCCTAGATATTTTTAAATTCATCTAGGTCATAGCTAAATTCTGGGAATTGATGAAATAAACACGAACTTGCGAATAGAATTGTCATTTGATAGAGTTGGAGTTGTGGGCTGTTTTTCTTGTTGTGATTATATGATATAAGGCCGAGATTTGTGGAAAATGATGTACTTATCATATTGAGAACATTTTTAAGGTTAAGAAGGGAACACACGAATAGGTGCTATGTCATGTACGGATCCTAATGCGAGCTTGTCGCTCGTTATAAATTATTATGAAGTTGTTATGGGTATGTATGTTGTGTTGTTGAGATTTACTTGTTGTTGGGCTGTTGTGATGATATATAGAATTGGGAGGTACTAGTGATATAGGGGAGATGCTGCCCGTTTCGTTTTAGCATCAAAGTTACCAATATATATACACGAGATATGAAAGCTCTCTAAAGTCATGTACGTATTCCTATGATTATAGGTTTGGCATATTAATTGTGGAAAGTTCGTGGTTGAGTTGAGTTTCTTGGACGACGTGAGGTATGTTAAGGCTATCCCTTTCTTTCATTTTGGCATGATCCTTATCATATGAACGAACACAGTGAGCAAGCGAGTTCCAAAGACTCTATTCTTAGATAGTGTAGAGATATTTGTATCCTTGGCCTCCAATGTTTTATGTCCATAACTCCCAGAGACTTATCATACTAGCTTCTTATGTCACCAGAGGAGTTTAAAGTATCCTTTTCCGTGTCTTACATGCATTTATATATATTATATTATATATGGATCGGGTCGTACGTTCCTCGGCACTATTATATTATATATATGGATCGGGTCGTACGTTCGTCGGCACTATTATATTATATATATGGATCGGGCCGTACGTTCCTCGACATTATTATATTATATATATGGATCGGGCTGTACGTTCCTTGGCACTATTATATTATATATGGATCGGGCCGTACATTCCACAGCACTATCAGTTCTATCATAACCTATGCCTATCATACACCATAGAGTCAGTTTCAGTCATATAGAGTGACGCAGATATTCTCAGATGTTAACCACAGATGCATAAAAATATTGAGACTGGTTTTCATGATCCATCTGTACTTGATGTTCTTATGGCTTACATACTCTGTACATTGTTCATACTGATGTTCCTTTTCCTGGAGGCGCTGTGTTCCTGCCACACAGTCCCAGATTGTTTTGCAGGTAAAAGTATTCAGCTAGGATAGTTGGCTATCAGCTGGGATTGGTAAACTCCTTTTTCTTCCTAGAGCAGTGCCAAGTCATTTTGGTTATCATATGTGTGTATGGGTATGTCGGGGCCCTATCCCGACTCATATGATTAAGGCGTTTGCTCTTAAAGACTTTGCAGACAGTGTCATGTGGTAGTATGTTGAGATGTCATGTGTCGAGTAAAGCGACCATGTAGGCCGATATGTCAGTTTGACTTACTCGATTTTTGACTAATGGAGTATCGTTCGCAAATTTCTATGGTTGGACGGAAAGTACATTATTATATTTCAGATTTTTCTTTATATGTCCTGTTTCATTATGTGAATGCCAAAGGGTTCGCTCAGCTCTAAGTAAGAGTTGGGTGCCCATCATGCCCTATCGGAAGTAGGGTGTGACAAAGTGGTATCAGAGCAGTTCGTCCTAAGGGTTGCCTGCAAAGTCGTGTCTAGCAGAGTCTTATTTATGGTGCGTAAACAGGAGGCTACAGGGCATTTAGCGTAGTTACTTTTCTTTCATATCTAAGATCGTGCGATAGAGCCAAGCTATAGGACATGAGATTCCTTATACTAACCCTTGATTTCAACAGAAGAACGGTATCAACAGAAGAAAATGATTGATGATATTGAAGGTTATCGAGGTAAGTCACTTCATTGAGGCTATGTTATTAGAATATGTATTTATGTGATAATGGATGGGTTGTCAGAGAGGTAAGTCATTTGTCACGACCCACCCTGAGGGCCGCGACGAGCATCCGGTGCTATCCCACCCGGGCACCCCTTAACACACTTTACATCACATTCTAGGTGAGCCACGTAACAATATCATGCTTTCCATTCATCATTCTAATCTCATTGAGTGACAACATATCTATATCATTGATAACATCTATGCTCATATAAATGTACATGCGCCGACGAGGCGATCATACAACATCCCAAAATATAGGCCGATAAGGCCGAGCATATCTAACCATATACATAATGTCTACGAGCCTCTAAGAAGGGTACATCATATCATAACATATGGGCGGGACAAGACCCCGCCGTGCCCATGAATATATACACAAAATAATCTATACCAAAAGATGCAGCTCCGAATGAAATGGATCTCCGCTATGTAGTCCCTGAGATAATACAGCTATTGATCAAGTCTATCTCCCTGGCCACCTGCGGGCATGACGCAGCGTCCACAAACAAAAGGACGTCAGTACGAAGAATGTACTGAGTATGTAAAGCATGATCAATATCAATATGGAAGCATAATGGATAATATATGAAATAACATAAGATGGGAGATAATGGCATCATCATCATAGCACTTACCTGCTTTCCATAGGGACATTCCATTTCTATTTTGTACTTGCGTACATACATTCATATCCTTGCTCATTTACCTTTCGTATCTATTTTCGTACTCATATCCATATCTCCTTTCATACTGATGCTCATATCATGTACATTGCATATACCTAGCCCTTACTTGGCACTTACATAGTCTTAACATATTCGTACTCTAATTGATGTCATATACATAGCATAATCGTATTCATATAGGGGTCATATACCTAGCTTATTCATACTCATATAGATGTCATACATATAGCTTATTCATACTCATATAGATGTCATACATATAGCTTATTCGTACTCATATAGATGTCGTACATATAGCTTTTATATAGCATACCCGACCACGAAGGTTCGGTGTTTCACGTACCCGGCCCTACCAAGGCTTGGTGCCTGGCCCTACCAAGGCTCAGGGTTATTCGTACCCAACTGCAGTGGTGCGCGCGCGTCGTCATATAGATATACATATATACATATACATATTTATCATATTCTACCCGGCCATATAAGCTCGGGGTTCACAATAGCCTCTCATGGGCATACATACATATAGGCTCATATCTATCTTTAGTCTTGTTACCATCGTCATTCATTACCTTCTATCCTTAGAGTACTACTCGTCATATAAGGAACTTAGTACAACCATATCATTTGAGCGTTATTAGCTTAATAGCTTTTCAAGCTAGGATCATTAGAGAGTATCATGAACTCATAAGAAGATGAACATTTTGGCCAAAGAACCATGCCTTATGAAAGAAGGGTTAGCCTTACATACCTTTTCGTGCAACTATTCTATCACTTGAGCGTTCTTCTTCAAGGCTCACATTCTACCTTCATTAAAGTGCATATTCATTAGATACTAGATAGCTTAGCATTCATGACTAATTCTAGAGAAATTCGGACAGCATCTCCTTTATTTATACGACTTTCCTCGTATTGCATATCATCTCCCAAACATCAACAATAACATTCACATTATCATCACAATAGCTTTTAATCATCTACATTACTCTTACTTCACAATTCTCTTCACTTTATCCATATTCATAGTCATATCTCGACAATACGTTCATTCACATACAATGTCGGTTTCCATACTCTCAATATCATTTTATAACATGATTATATCCATAAAGCATCAAGAATCATAACTCGTTTCAAACGTTTACACCAAAGTGATACTATTCACACATTCATGACCCATTTCTTATATTCTTTTGTAATCCAAGTGTTTCAACTTCCAAATACTTTAAACAACATGGAAATGTCATAAAACTTACCTTAGATGGTGTAGGATTAAACCTTGGTGGCATATACCTCACTTGAACAAAACCCTAGATTTTCCTTTGCTTGAATTTCTTGCTTTTGATGAACTTTAATGGGTTCTCTTACTTTGATTCACTTGTATTGATGATGAGAACCTTTGATTTCCTTTGGATTATTGTTCATGAAACACATATGAGGCCCTAGAGCTTTTAGAGAGAAGTAGAGAGATGTTGGGAATGAAATAATGAAGTTGGAAACACATTTAAAGACTTGAAACATTTCAGTCCGTCGGGTGTTCCACGGACTGTTCCACGGTCCCCTCGGAACCCGGTGTGGTCCGTGAAACGGTCGTGGTTCATGACCGCCGTTGGCTTCTCTCGCTGGTAGTTCCACGGACCCATCCACGGTCCGTGGAACACATTCGTGCGCTCGGCCGTGTGGAACTGGCCGTGAAACTCACTGCCACACCAAGTTCGATCCCGTCGTCTCGTTTGATCTCCAATGTCACACCCTAATTTCCGATAAGGCGTGATGGGCACCCGACCCTTACCTAGGGCCGAGCGAACCCACTGACTCTCACAATACTCATGAACATGCTGGGCCCTCAAATCATATCACAAGCACATAATGAAATTTTTTCAAACAAACGTGATCCTCGTTTTTTTTTTCCAAATCAAATAAAATCCGCATCGTATAAAATCTGTAAACATGTGACGTTCGTAACACAATGCATAATAATACATATTACACAAGAATAAAACCGACATATCGTACACACGACACGCCACAAAGTCTCTACCATAATCTTCGGATACTATACAAAAGTATCGACTCGGCAAAGACTCGAGGAAATGGAGCTCGCCAAACTAGATTCAAGGAACATCCTAGAGCCTAACGTCCTCTACTCCTTTCAGGTACCGCGTGCATGAAGTATATATATATAAGAAAGGGGGGGTTAGGAATATGTCTTAGCATGTAAAGCATTGAATAAAAAAAAACGTCGTAAAGTGAGAGCAAAAAGTAGCATAATAACCGTAAAATCGTAACACTTGCCTTTGAAACATAAATCATACGTATAATTTCATATTCTATTTCATCATGGGACGGAGAAACATGGAAGCCGAAAAATCATCTCACACACATGCATAGATATAACCTTGCCCTCTAGTGAGGGGCGCAAGAGTAAAACCATGATGCATATACATATACATATAACGTGTTTTGGATAATTTTAGTGAGGGACGCGGTAAGTAAAATCATCATATCATGTACATATAACGTGCCCCGGCCCTCTAGCGAGGGACGCGGTGAACGAAGTCATCATATGCCATCCTCGGCCACCTTCCCATATCATCATATCATTATCATATCATATAACATGCCCGGTGTAGTGAGGGGCGCGGTGAATCATATGCCGTAGAATCGTGCACGAATACATGCCCCGGCCCGGACGCAATGGAAAGAGATCATAATAGCTCGCACGTAGTAGTAGTGAGAAACCATATACACAAATCATCATCACAGACTCAACAAAATAATCAAACGAAATCTCATTTAAAAGCTAAACAATAGTCAAGTCACATTCCTTTCGAAAATTATTCGAGAACATATCAAGTAGCACTTAAGAAATTGTAGGTACGTGTCAAGATCATATGACATAGCTTGTGGAAAGCAAAAACATAGTCGTCATTACAGACTCAATAGAACAAATGGGCGTTTTTAACTATTATTTCAAAACCAAGACAATAGTCAAATCGAATTTTCTTTCGAATACCACTCGGGAACATATCAACCCGAACTTCAGAAACCATAGTTATGTATCAAAATCATATGCACAAGATCATTATCATAAACTCGAAAGGTAAGTAAACTGATCGTACTTGAAATCGTGATCATAGTCGTATCATATTCTTTCAAAAGTCGTCAGAAGTACATAAAGGAAAGTCGCGGGACCCACGGACGGGTGCCGACCCAAGTCGGGCCCGCTTATGGAAAATATAGTCATCATACATCATGGAATCATTTTTGAGCATATCGAAGCGATCCGGTTGAATTCCGTGAAAGTTATGACTTTCGTAGTTTTCTAATCATTTAGGAACAAAACTCTTTAAAAACCAAACTTTTACGCAACCTTGAAACTTAGTCATACAAAAGACATAGGGGCCAATATTTCATCATATCATGCATACGAAGACCCAGAAACAAATAATTTAAATAGACATGGTCGGATCGCGAGAGTAGAATTTCCTCGAGGCTCGTATCATAGCCTATTTACAACTAAGGCATGCCAAAAGAAGGAAGGGTTGCGCTTTACATACCTCGATCTCTCTCAACGCTAATCCAAACTCAAGCTAACTCCAACCTACGTCTCGGGCTTCCCAAGGTCTACAAAAATTCATAATATTCCAAACATTAGCTATAAACATTTGGGCATTTAATTCCAAATTAGCCCTTAATTCTACTAAATTTGGGCAGCATTTTATGACAAAATAGACCAACCCCGAGAATTTAACTCGGCCAAATCAACAATAAAAACATCAACAACCAACCTAGCAACATTAATAGTCAATCCGAAAGGCAATATAACATTAGTAACTCTCTTTTACATCATTCAACAACTTCCAATATTTTCAATTCAACGGCTTACATTCAAGCCAACATCAACGCTCATACATTCAAATACTAGCCCGAACCCCTACCAACAATATTCAAGGACATTTCAAACAATTCATACAACATTTCCAACATTCCAACAATTGCTCCAATTTGCCCGAAAATAGCCCCAAACCCGAGAACCTCAACTATAACACACTTCCGACTTCCGAATCATGATTTGCATCAACAATCCACACTATAACGATTTCATTCTCATAAATATACAAATTACATCAAAGGTACAATAATCTTCAAATCAGCCCATACAATTACAACATCAATCTTGGGTCATTAAACTCTCATTTCCAACATAGAATTCATAACGACAACAACTAAAACACTAAGCGATATTAAGTCATTCTTTGCCACACATGAGAGGCTACATTCGGCCACATATCCACATACACATATTGATGATTCTCATTCATTTCTTCACCCTACAACAATTAAACATGCTACATAGAACTTAACTCATCACTTCAACACAACACACACATCACACGGCTAACACACCATGCACACGGCTCACTTCCAACATACCATATTTCATGATTTTCATCCATTTTAGCATACTACATCATGCATATATCATTCACAACACATAAAACATGATTAAATCTTACCTTTCTTCTTCAACTTCACAAATAGGCTAGGGTTTGCGATCTACAAAACGGATGGTTTGATGATCCAAACAACACTTCCACGCTACTTAGGGACCTCCAATTAGTGGATTTGCACCAAGAAAATAATTTTGGGATGGCTAATTTTTGGACTTGAAAATTAAGGTTCTTGGCCGAGAACCCTTATTGTTGTTCATCCAAGGCTCCTTTTTTTTTCCTAAGTGTGGAGTGGTAGAAAGATGACTTATTAGTCATATTTTAAGCTCATATATGAGTTGCAAAAGTGTCCTTGGCCCACACATGGGTTGGATCAATTAAATTTGGCCACAAAATGTGTGGGCACCACTCCAAGCCACATGGCCAAATGGCCAAATTTTCATGATTTGCCAACTTTCGAATATTTCATTTTTGGTCCCAAATTTTCCTAAATGTTCCATGCCACCCAATCCATGAACAAATTATGTCTCAAAACAAAATCGAATGTCAAAAGTCCCGACTTCGTATCCCGGAATGGTTTTGTCCCTAACTTATCATAGTTAATCCGGATTATCCCAATGTACAAAATACGGGATATAACATCCAATCCTTATGGAACCTTCTTAGCACTTGTTTATCACTTCATTAACAATCTAAGGGGCGTTATAACTCTTCCCCAACACATCATTAAGTTGTCATCAACTCACTATTCATAAATCCTTTCCGATACTTATCTTATACATGGCATTCTCTTGGCAACTTCCTCATCTAACATCGAATGTCTTTCAAATCTTATTTAGAATCATCAAATGCTATTTCTTACTTGTTGAAACATCGTATACTTCATATTTCTCATTAGCCTATTCGCTGTGCATCCACGGAAAATTTTCCGAGGTGTAACATTCTCCCCCCCTTAGGAACATTCGTCCTCGAATGTTAAGCACTCGGGGATTCTACAAAAATTTTGCCAGAGTTTACCTTATAATATGGCACTATCGCCCTGTCACAACAACCCATAATATCAATGCCTCACAGAGCCACAACATAATAGCAATAAAATTTGGCCATACACGACCCAAATACATAAAAAGAAGGCATACATACCTTATGATCTTGACATCTCATCTTGGCCCTCTTCTGGGGGCTGAAATAGGTGTGGGTATTTGGATTTCATGCTTTCTTCTGCTTCCCATGTCATCCCTTCTCGATTATTATTTCTCCACAAAACTTTAACTGAGGCCACTTCTTTATTTCTAAGCCTCCGTACTTGCCTATCTAATATGGCAATGGGTTTTTCATCATAAGCTAACTTTTCCGTTAATTGGACATCATTTACTGGGACGATTCTAGTAGGATCTCCAACACATTTACGTAGCATCGAGACATGGAACACTGGATGGACTGACTCCAAATCAAAAGGTAAATCTAATTCGTAAGCTACCTTGCCTACTTTGCGCACAACTTCATAAGGCCCAATATACCGGGGACTAAGCTTCCCCTTTTTACCAAATCTCATAACGCCTTTCATTGGTAACACTTTCAAGAATACCCAATCTTTAACTTGGAACTCTAGGTTCCTTCGACGATTATCCGCATAGGACTTTTGATGACTTTGGGCTGCTAACAACCGATCTTGTATAAGCTTGACTTTCTTTATGGATTGTTGGACCAAATCTGGCCCTATCAGTTTAGCCTCTCCTGTTTCAAACCACCCAATTGGGGATCTACACTTTCGCCCATATAAGGCTTCATACGGTGCCATTTGAATGCTAGAATGATAGCTATTATTATAGGCAAATTCAATGACTGGCAAATGATCGTCCCAATTTCCCTCAAAATCTATCATACATGCTCGTAACATATCCTCAAGAGTCTGAATGGTACGCTCAGCTTGTCCATCAGTCTGTGGATGAAATGCCATGCTAAGGCTCACTTGAGTCCCTAAGCCCTCTTGGAAGGACTTTCAGAAATTAGCCGTAAACTGAGTACCTCTATCGGAGATAATAGATACCGGAACACCATGAAGTCGCACTATCTCTTTAACATAGAGCTTTGCATAGTCTTCTGCTACATACGTCGTTCTGACTGGCAAGAAATAAGCTGACTTAGTGAGTCTATCCACAATCACTCATATGGAATCATACTTGCGTCGAGAATGGGGTAAACCTGTAATGAAGTTCATGTTAACCACTTCTCATTTCCAAGTTGGAATTTCTATACCTTGCAACAATTCGCCAGGCTTTTGGTGCTCGATTTTCACTTGTTGACAATTGGGACATTGAGCTATAAATTCTGCTATATCTTTCTTCATCCCATTCCACCAATACACGGATTTAAGATCATTATACATTTTTGTTGCTCCGGGGTGGATAGAATAACGGGAACAATGAGCTTCTATTAATATTTGGTGGCGCAAACCTGCCACATTAGGAACACATAACCTGCCTCGACATCGGAGAACTCCGTCTCCTGTAATCTCAAACGATGACTCCTCTTTCTGAGGGAGTGTATCTCTATACTGCACTAGCATGGGATCTTCGTATTGTGGCTCTTTCACTTCCACTACCAATGACGAAACTGCCGAATTCTGAATGGTGGTTCCCCTGCTGCCTGAATCCACTACTCGAACTCCTAGACAAGCTAACTGCTGGAGCTCACGAGTCATTTCTCATTTCTCTGATTGTACATCACATAAACTTCCCATAGATCTGCGGCTAAGAGCGTCAGCCACAACATTTGCCTTTCCGGGGTGATATAGAATCTCAACATCATAATCCTTTAACAATTCTAACCATCGTCGCTGCCGAAAATTTAACTCTTTTTGCTTGAAAATATACTGAAGGCTCTTATGATCTGTATAAATATCTACATGAACACCATATAAATAATGTCTCCATATCTTTAATGCATGAATCACTGCAGCCAATTCAAGATCATGGGTTGGATAATTCTTTTCGTGTTTTCTTAATTGCCTTGAAGCATATGCAATCACCTTGCCATGTTGCATTAATACACAGCCTAGCCCAACGCCTGAAGCATCGCAATAAACAACATAACCTTCCAATCCCTCTGGAAGTGTCAGGACTGGGGCAGAAGTCAATCTGTCCTTTAGCTCTTGGAAACTACGTTCACAAGCATCTGTCCATTGAAACTTTGCTGATTTCTGGGTCAGCTTTGTAAGTGGTACAGAAATTGAAGAAAAACCTTCAACAAATCTTCTGTAATAACCTACTAAGCCCAGAAAGTTGCGTACCTCTGTAGGAGTTATAGGCCTTGGCCAAGTCTTTGCGGCCTCAATCTTTTGGCTATCTACCCGAATACCATCAGCTGAAACAATGTGCCCAAGAAATATCACTGAGTTCAACCAGAACTCACACTTAGAAAATTTTGCAAATAAACTCTCGAGTCTGAAGAACTCTGAGGACAGTACGCAAATGATCCGCATGTTCTGCCTCGGACCTGGAATACACCAAGATGTCATCGATGAACACAATCACGAACAAATCTAGAAAGGGCCTGAACACATCATTCATTAAATCCATAAACACTTCCAGTGCATTAGTTAGCCCAAATGACATTACCCGGAACTCAAAATGTCCATATCTTGTTCTGAAAGCTGTCTTAGGGATATCTTTCTCCCTAACTCTCACTTGATGATATCCGGATCTCAAATCTATCTTGGAAAACCATTGGGCACCTTGTAGTTGATCAAATAAGTCATCAATCCTCGGAAGAGGATATTTATTCTTGATCGTCACCTTATTCAATTGCCGATAATCGATGCACATTCTTAAAGAGCCATCTTTCTTTCGGACAAACAACACGGGTGCTCCCCACGGGGATGAATTAGGCCTAATAAAGCCTTTTTCGAGCAAGTCTTTCAATTGCTCCTTCAACTCTTTCAATTCTGCGGGAGGCATTCTATAAGGAGGAATAAATATAGGCTTAGTTTTTGGTAGCACATCAATGGCAAAATCAATCTCCCGCTCGGGAGGAAGGCCTGGAAGCTCTTCCGGAAACACATCCGGAAATTCATTCACTACGGGAACTGACTGAAGAGTCGGCGGTTCAGCTTCTACATCTTGAACTCGCACTAAATGATAAATGCAACCTTTTGTAATCATTTTCCTTACCTTTAGATAGGAAATAAACCTACCCTTTGGTGACGCCGTCTTTCCTTTCCATTCTAAAACTGGTTCTCCCAGGAACTGGAAGCGAACCATTTTCATTCTACAATCGACATTGGCGTAGCAAGAAGCTAACTAATCCATGCCCATAATAACATCAAAATCCACCATTTTTAACTCGTGCAAGTCAATCATAGTACGGAGATCAAAAATCACAATTACACAATTTCTATATACTCGGCTAGCTATTACCGATTCACCAACGGGTGTAGAAACCTCCAAAGGCTTAATCGACTCCGGTTTGATTCTAAACCGACCCGCAATATACGGAGTAACATATGACAATGTGGAGCCGGGATCTATCAAAGCATATACATCATGAGAAAGTACCGATAATATACCTGTGACCACATCAGGAGAAGACTCGAGGTCTTGGCGTCTAGCCAAAGCATAAATATGGTGCTGAGGATCGCTAGAACTGGGGGCTCTTCCCCTGCCTCTACCATGGCCAACTGGCTCGTGTGAACCTGGCCCCATAGGGCGTGTAGATGCTGAAGATCCGGCTACTGACCCTGAAGGCTGGGTCCTACCTCTGCTACTAACTGAGGGGCAATCACGCATAACATGGCCTGGTCGACCACATGAATAGCAATCGTCGGAGCCCAATCTGCACGGACCCCAATGTAACTTCCAACACTGGGAGCATCATGGTGCGGGTGGCCTCGCCTGACCCGAATCACCTCTGAACTGAGATCCCGAAAAGCTCTGACTTGGCCCGGGATGAGTAGATCTATCAAATCTCTGGCCTGAATACCATGGAGGTGCACTAGTCATAGAATAGCCCGAATGTCTAGAAGACTGCTGTCTGTGCCTACCGCTAAACTCACTCATTGGACCCGAAGATCTAGCCCTCTTGCTATGCCCTCTATCGTGCTCACTTCTTTGTTGTTGCAACCTTTCTTCTAAATTTTGAGCATGGGCTTGGATGTGTGCAATATCCATATTGTCCTGAAGGGATGCGGTCAAACATATATCCATCAAATGTGGCCCTAGGCCTTTCACAAACCTGTGTACTCGATCACCCATATCCGCTACCATGGCCGAAGCATACCTACCCAAGGAATTGAAGCAGAGACTATACTCTAAAGCACTCATGCTTCCTTTCCTCAAATTTAGGAACTTATCGGCTCTAGCTCGCCAAACATCTGGGGGCAAATAATGTCGAAGAAATGAATCTACAAACTCTTGCCATACCGGGGGAGGTGCATCGGCTCCCCGCGAAGCCATCCAAACTGTGTACCAACATACCGCAACATCCCTCAATCTATAGGACGCTAGCTCCACCGACTCGGTGTCTGAAGCATGTATCAACCGAAGCGTCCTTAACATACCATCAATGAAATTTTGAGGGTCCTCATCTGGCTTTGGTCCAATGAATTTCGGAGGGTTCAAACTAATAAAGTCACGGGCTCTTGCACTAACAGCCTTATCACCTTGCCCTGAACTTGACCTCTGAGACTGGGCCGCAACCAATTGAGTCAGCAAATTAATGGCCTCTTTTACATCTTGGCCTGAAGCATCGGGTGGAGGGACCGGAGGTGCTGGGGCTGGGGCTCCCTCACGCTCCTCTAATATAGGCACTGATCGGGAAGACTGAGATTGAGCCGCACTTTGGGACTCACTTTCTTCTACTACCGGTGGTGGTGCTCTTTCAGCCCATTTTTCTGCCACCGTCTTGCTCTTTTGGGCTGCTGAAGCCTTTCTTTTTACAGGAATTTCTGAAATACACAACACATCATTAAGTAACAAGAAGTTCTTACATCAAACCTCTATCGAACGATTTCTTATGAAGAAAGAAGGTCATTCATTCCTAAACTGTCAGCAGCTTCTTGTTTATAAGTGTGGCGCGCAACACACCCATAACCAAGACTCTACTAGACACGGCTCGTAGACACACCCTAGGACTGAACTGCTCTGATACCACTTTTGTCACGACCCAACCTGAGGGCCGCGATGAGCACCCGGTGCTATCCCACTCGGGCACCCCTTAACACACTTTACATCACATTCTAGTTGAGCCACGTAACAATATCATGCTTTGCATTCATCATTCTAATCTCATTGAGCGACAACATGTCTATATCATTGATAACATCTATGCTCATATAAATGTACATGCGCCGACGAGGCGATCATACAACATCCCAAAATATAGGCCGACAAGGCCGAGCATATCTAACCATATGCATAATGTCTACGAGCCTCTAAGAAGGGTACATCATATCATAACATATGGGCGGGACAGGACCCCGCCGTGCCCATGAATATATACACAAAATAATCTATACCAAAAGATGCAGCTCCGAATGAAATGTAGCTCCGCTATGTAGTCCCTGAGATAATACAGCTATGGATCAAGTCTGTCTCCCTGGCCACCTGCGGGCATGACGCAGCGTCCACAAACAAAAGGACGTCAGTACGAAGAATGTACTGAGTATGTAAAGCATGATCAATATCAATATGGAAGCATAATGGATAATATATGAAATAACATAAGATGGGAGATAATGGCATCATCATCATAGCACTTACCTACTTTCCATAGGGACATTCCATTTCTATTTCGTACTTGCGTACATACATTCATATCCTTGCTCATTTACCTTTTGTATCTATTTTCGGACTCATATTCATATCTCCTTTCATACTCATGCTCATATCATGTACATTGCATATACCTAGCCCTTACTTGGCACTTACATGGTCTTAACATATTCGTACTCTAATTGATGTCATATACATAGCATAATCGTATTCATATAGGGGTCATATACTTAGCTTATTCGTACTCATATAGATGTCATACATATAGCTTATTCATACTCATATAGATGTCATACATATAGCTTATTCGTACTCATATAGAGGTCGTACATATAGCTTTTATATAGCATACCCGACCACGAAGGTTCGGTGTTTCACGTACCCGGCCCTACCAAGGCTCAGTGCCTGGCCCTACCAAGGCTCGGGGTTATTCGTACCCAACTGCAGTGGTGCGCGCGCATCGTCACATAGATATACATATATACATATACATATTTATCATATTCTACCCGGCCATATAAGCTCAGGGTTCACAATAGCCTCTCATGGGCATACATATATATAGGCTCATATCTATCTTTAGTCTTGTTACCATCGTCGTTCATTACCTTCTGTCCTTAGAGTACTACTCGTCATATAAGGAACTCAGTACAGCCATATCATTTGAGCGTCATTAGCTTAATAGCTTTTCGAGCTAGGATCATTAAAGAGTATCATGAACTCATAAGAAGATGAACATTTTGGCCAAAGAACCATGCCTTATGAAATAAAGGTTAGCCTTACATACCTTTTCGTGCAACTATTCTATCACTTGAGCATTCTTCTTCAAGGCTCACGTTCTACCTTCATTGAAGTGCATATTCATTAGATACTAGATAGCTTAGCATTCATGACTAATTCTAGAGAAATTCGGATAGCATCTCCTTTATTTATAAGACTTTCCTCGTATTGCATATCAACTCCTAAACATCAACAATAACATTCACATTATCATCACAATAGCTTTTAGTCATCTACATTACTCTTACTTCACAATTCTCTTCACTTTATCCATATTCATAGTCATAACTCGACAATACGTTCATTCACATACAATGTCGGTTTCCATACTCTTAATATCATTTTATAACATGATTATATCCATAAAGCATCAAGAATCATAACTCGTTCCAAACGTTTACTCCAAAGTGATACTATTCACACATTCATGACCCATTTCTTATATTCTTTTGTAATCCAAGTGTTTCAACTTCCAAATACTTTAAACAACATGGAAACATCATAAAACTTACCTTATATGGTGTAGGATTAAACCTTGGTGGCATATACCTCACTTGAACAAAACCCTAGATTTTCCTTTGCTTGAATTTCTTGCTTTTGATGAACTTTAATGAGTTCTCTTACTTTGATTCACTTGTATTGATGATGAGAACCTTTGATTTCCTTTGGATTCTTGTTCATGAAACACATATGAGGCCCTAGAGCTTTTAGAGAGAAGTAGAGAGATGTTGGGAATGAAATAATGAAGTTGGAAACACATTTAAAGACTTGAAACATTTCAGTCCGTCGGGTGTTCCACGGATCGTTCCCCGGTCCGTGGAACCCATGCAGGGTCCGTGAAACTGGTCGTGGTTCATGACCGAGTCGTTGGCTTCTCTGCTGGTAGTTCCACGGACCCGTCCACGGTCCGTGGAACACTTCTCGGCCGTGGAACGGCCGTGAAACTCATCGCCACACCAAGTTCGATCCCGTCGTCTCGTTTGATCTCCAATCCTTATGGAACCTTCTTAGCACTTGTTTATCACTTCATTAACAATCTAAGGGGCATTATAACTCTTTCCCAACACATCATTAAGTTTTCATCAACTCACTACTCATAAATCCTTTCCGATACTTATCGTATACATGGCCTTCTCTTGGCAACTTTCTCATCTAACATCGAATGTCTTTCAAATCTTATTTAGAATCATCAAATGCTATTTATTACTCGTTGAAACATCGTATACTTCATATTTCTCATTAGACTATTCGCTGTGCATCCATGAAAAATTTTCTGAGGTGTAATATCAGTGATCGTACAACAGAGGAATTGATTAAATGTATCTCTTGATGATAAGTCAGTTATAAGTTTGTGACCTAAACAAATTGAACGAATCAGTAAAAAGGTAAGCAACGGTACGAAAGATGTATGTCGGGTAAGATAAGAATATTGAAGTATGATTGAAATGTAAAGTGAAGAATGAAAGGGACAAGAATAGGTATAACAAGGAAGATCGCTAAAGGATCAGGTACATCTCGAGGTGTGATATATGAGCTAAGTTTCGACATCTTTGTACTTTTACTTGAAATTGAGAGCCCTATGTAGCTTATATTGGGAGCATCGTCTGTCTGGCTGAGATATATCGTGTATATATATATTAGTCCTATGAGGCATTGTTGGTATTTTACGCATGCAGGATTTGGATAGTAAGAAATATAGAGGAAACTTTGCCGAAATTTTCCTAGAATTTAAAGGAGATAAGATATAAGCTTGTAATATGTCCTAACGGGAAAAGATGTTATGTAAGAAGTAATGGCAGGACGGGATTAAGTTAGGAGTATCGTTGACAACTACAAGAGATGAGTTAAATGTTGTTGAATTGATAGTAACGATAATTATAAGATCGACATTGATATGGTAAAGAGAAATACTAAGAGTAAATTTGGGAGACTGGTAGTACTAAAACATGACATAGAAGAGAAAGGGTAACTCCAATGTGATACCGAAGTATTGATTGGATGGATAAGCACAAGTAAAATACGACAAGTCTATAAGCAAAATAAAAAATAAAGATGACTGAGACAGGGGTACGAAATACGAAGGGTTATAATGAATGTGAATGCATTGGTGAGACAATTTATGCGGTAAGTGTAATAGGGCTGATCAAAAGGAGTAACAGGTTAAGCATACTTACTTCACAAGGGTTGTTCTATTTATAAGCGAGGCTTGCGAATGAGATCAAGAAGTGGCACTCTATAGAGTTGATTATAATCAGGATATAATGAGAATGTAGCAAGAACTGTAATATAAAGTAAGTACAGTATAGCGAGGAAACGACTGAAGATGTGACATGTTCTATATGAATAAAGAGTGAATGCAAGTGTGAAACCAATAAGCGAGTCGTGAGTGTTACACTCGGAAAATTTCCCGTTGGTACGCAAGTGGACGAACTAGTGATGAGAGCAAGGAGTGCGAGTGTATAATGTTTTCATGGGCAATGTATGTAAATGGATGGGAATGAATAGAATAAAAAGTCTAGAAATGTGAAAAGTTGAAAGTTGGCAAAAGCGCATGCAGTCGTGAAGTCCAAATACGGACGTAAAAGTGGAATACGGTCCGTAAATAGCGTGGTCATAAAATGGCATGCAAAGGTTTCAACTTTACGCCGTGGAGAAATGGTTAAATACGACCTGGTGGACGGACCGTAAAGTGAAATACGGCCCGTAAACCATGGTCGTAAATCACCATGCATGCTACCAAAGTTTCTGGTTCTTCTTAAGGTTAAAGACGACCACGAGGGACGGTCCGTAAAGTGGAATACGACCAGTAAACCTCCATGGATGACTGCGCTCACCTCAAAGACAAACATTCCCAATTCATTAAATATGAGGACCAAGACTTATTTTATTTCATTTCTACACTACACCACTTCTCTCTAGAATCTCTCTCTACATTTATTACACAAGTTTTCAAGGATATTTGAGGATCAACAACATTAAATAAGTGAATCAAGAGTAAAGGAAATCATCAAAGATCATCCAAGTCAAGAAACCCAAATGGAGAAAAACTAGGGTTTTGCTCAAAGAGGAGTATTAGCAACCAAGGCTTGTTCCTAAAACATCTGAGGTAAAGTTCATGATATTTATATGTTGTTTAAGGTATTTGGGAGTTGAAATACTTGGTCATTAAAAGAGAATAGCAAAATGGGTTATGAATGATGAATAGTGACGTTTTGAGACATAGTTGGAATTGAATCATGAATGTTGTTGGGTTGTGATATAAATGTGTTATAAATGACCTATAGACATGAAATGAGTGTTGGATACAAAAGAATATGACGATGGATTTTTAGTCATGATTATGGGAAATTGAGGTGAATTATGAAATGCGAATCATATGAATGAATGATGATTGTTGTTAATCATATTGTGATGATTATTATGAATGTTGGGAATTGATATGGAATATGGCGGAAAGTAGTATAAACAAAGGAAAGCGCCGCCCAAATTTCTATAGCCTTAGTAAGTATGTTTTTTTTTACGATGACATAACTAATGTCGATATGAATTCCATGAAGGTATAGACAAGCGCATTAAGGAGAACGAACAAGCGATAGAGTAGCTAAGCGACAAAGGTATGTGAGGCTAATCCCTTTCCTTCTAAGGCATGAGTCCTATGGCATGAATTTCCTCTTTTACTATGAATGTTCCATCTCCAAGAAAGTTAAGAGTCCTCTCTCATGAATAGCTATACGAGATAAGAAATACAAGATGAATACGGAAATGATGATAGCAAGCTAAAGTCTAGAAATGCTATAGCCTATGATATGATGCTCCTAAGAAGCTAATGATGACATTTATGTAATCTAATGATATTAATCATTGTGCACACTCACCTTATGCTTGTTCCTTCAAGGTGAGGCAGAATACGTAAGAATGCTCATAACGACATCGGGGGTCCACGACCTTACGTCACCCCGATAAAGTATGATTAGCTAAGAGTCCCTATGCATGTATTGTAATACGTATATGATGTAATGAGCATATGATGATATCACACCGCGCCTATATGGTCGGGCGACCACCGCCTAAGGCGGGCGGTATACACACCATGGCCAAATGGCATGGGCGAGACACCACTAGTGGGCGGCATGAGATAATATCCCGGACGCAGGATGCTGACGCAGGCTATTGATGATGCTAACGATATTGATTATTACACCGAACCTATACGGTCGGGGGGATTATTACGCTTATGTATATATGATATGATGATGAGTACGAAAGTAAGTCAAGATGCATGATCATCCTTATGATTTCGCTACTGATTGCTCATTGTTTTATGCCTCCTCGCTTATGATGCCTCATTATTGTTTATGCTTCACATACTCGGCACACTATTCGTGCGACGTCCTTTCTTCGGACGCCGTGTTCATGCCTACGTGTAGACGGGGAGGTGGCCCCGGATTTTCACAGGAGCTAGCGATTGATTTGAGAGCACTCCATATTCGGAAGTGCCACATTTCTCTTTTGGTATATATATATACGTATATTCATGTTTTTGGGCATAGCGGGTCGTCCTCCGCCCGGATGTCTAGTATTCCGGAGAGGCTCAGATACGCGGTGTGGGTAGTCCGGTCCCATGGCTTTTATGTATATGCATGTATATATTATTTTGGATAGCCGAAGGGCTTATGTTTATAAAAGTAAATGTATTTCGTAAAATCCCGGTCTTACATGATTATGAGCATATAGTATGAATAATAGCGATGCAGAAGTGAGTGGTGTTCGGTGGTTAGCCCGGATACCGTCGCGGCCCGTAGCTCGGGTCGTGGGATGAAAGAGATAAGAAAGCTTATAAGACCTTGTTATGGGAAAGTCCAGCATAGAGGTTTCGCAATGATTAAATAATAGCAAGCAAAAGGAAAAAAAGAAAGTCAACTTGAAAAAATAATCGAGAGAAAAGTGATATGGCAAGGTAGTAATAGTTTGTGATTTGTATAATCGAGATCACGAGTGATATCGTTGGCCGGGTGTAAAAACCAAGGCTACGGAAAGGTGAACAACAAAATAGAATGATTGTTAGGAAAATGATCAAGCATAATAAGGATGAGAGGGGATAATCGGAATGAACGAGAATATGTTTTGGAAGCGAAGAACGAATTATGTAGAAGTAATCTATTCTAAAGGACAAAGCGGTACCGAGTTAAGAATAGGGTTCCTTGTGCGAGGAATAAAGGATTGATTATAAAATGGGAGGTAATAAGATAAATTGAGGAGGAAAGAATGTAAAAAGGAATAAGTATGGGTATAAAAGGAAAAGGAAATATAAGAAGTACGTGCGTTAAGAAGTAGTCGTATTATGAGAAAAGAAAGATGCATCTCCTATGAATATCCTATACCAAGATAGAACGACTAAAGCATATAAAGGAATAAGTTGGAAAGAAAAATGTGGCCATGAGTTATGAGTTCTTTGTACGACGATAAAGTGATAAAGCAAGG